>NC_090267.1:471058966-471361996 GCF_040414725.1 Anabrus simplex
GTTTACATGGATCATGGATCATGGATCAGGGTGAAAAGATAGTGAGCAATTGGGTATATAGTCTTAATGGCAGACTGCGCTGAAACACTACAATCGAATACGAGCATATTGAAACATGGAAAGTGTCGCAAGGAGCATGATATGAAAATTAGCATTTCCAGGAACAAAGCTATGTCAATAAGGAAGAAACCCAAGGTCTCTTTGCCCTTTCTTGACAGTTCTTCCATATATTTATTAGTAGGCTAACACATTAAAACTGAAATGATGTGTTTATAAGAGACATTGTGATGTTCTAACTTAATACAAGCAGGCCGTCATAATCGGAAACAGTGAGAAACCATTAAGGTATCCTCTTTGCTTTTCCTCAATTAAATCGTTACAACTGTCACTCTTCCGGACACACTTTACACACTCACTCTTCGTACAATACAAAGTAAATACAGACTTCTAACATTCTTAGAACAGGTAATTTATTTTATCTCTTCCTTGGAGGACAAATATTACAAGATGCCCCGTTATAACTTTATAATCTGACCATAGTGGACTCATTTAAGGGCAAATTCACTTTGATTATAGTTGCTATGGATCGTTGTCAGTAGATTCAGGGAGGTCTCTGGGACCACACATCAATAGTTAAGGGTTGAAAGTGATTATCGAAATGATGTTGTGACTTGAAAACATATAAACAAAACAACAGCTTGCCCCATTGCTATTTGTTAAATGCCTTTTCCAGCTCAATGAATACGACGTAAGTCTCTCTGCCTTTTCTCTATAGTTCTTCCACCTATATTTATTACTAGGCCAACACATTAAAGACCATAATATCAGAAACAGTGAGAAATCAGTAACGTATCATGTTTGCCTCTACTCAAGTCAATTGTTACAATTGTTACTCTTCCTGATACACTTCACACACTCACTTTTCGTACAACAAAAAATAATTACAGATTTATCACATCCTTAGAATGACGTTTTGAGAATATAAAACCGAAACAGGTAGACCATTTGAAATATTTAGAATTTGAATTATTCCACGATGGTAGTTCAGTAAGTGAAACCGAGTAAAGGTGAAGCACAGCAAATACAGTGAGGTCACAGTTGCGATCATCGGTAGTCTGTTAGAAAGCAGTCAGCTTCTGGACTAAACTATCTTTACACCGGTCTGTTTTCCGACGGACGTTGCCGTACGGGAGTGGAAGCTGGGTGGGCTCAAGCCATCGTGTTCATAAGTTATAAGTAACGAACATGAAAGTAGTGAGAATAATGATTCGTACGAACAGATAGAAACAGCGACAGGAGGATGCCTGGAATGAAGATATAGAGCCTAATTTAGGAATGAACCCGATGGACGAATCCCTAAGCATAAAAAGGATTGGGTGGTGAAGTCGTGTGAGTCGAATGTAGAAGGATAGGTTATCTAGGATAGAAATGAAGTAGGTCATCGGGATGGTAAGAGAAATAGAGTGACGATAGTTATACTCAGATTTAAAAGTAGGAGGTGCTGAACTAGACTAGGCAACAAAGCTACAGTAGTAAGAAAAAGAGGATGATAGAGACACTTAGCTAATTCATAAAACACTAAAAGGCGTAATAGTCTATAATGAAGGCGTATGTGTGGTTTGTGTTTAAAGTCGTACTAACTCAGACCAGTTTTCCCGACGGTGAGGTAGGAATGGGAAAGAACTGATCTTAGCCTTAATCGAAATACAGCCCGGGAATGTGGCGGGTATGAAAATGGGAAACCATGGAACCCATCATATTTTACTGATAATGTAATTGGCTTAACGTCCCACTAACTACTTATACGGTTTTCGGTGACGCCGAGGTGCCGGAATTTAGTCCCGCAGGAGTTCCTTTACGTGCAAGCAAAGGTCTGTATGTCGTCATATTCTTTACATAAAGAAGGAATATATTTAAAAGGTTCACTCGACTGCGTATATCAATAGCAGCTACGTATTAATTCTTGACATTCAGATACGTATGAGAAAATGCAACCTTTGAGATACGAAAACCTGTTCATTTTAGGAAAAATGTTGTAAGCTTCATTCAAGTGCCAAACAATTTGTAAACTCCATGGGGACAACTTTGATTAAATAACCAGTCTAAAAGTATTTAAGGGGAGGATTTGATGGCATTTCAAGAGAATTCTGTTGTACGATTAGTTCATATATTTAACTCAGCAATCGAGTTCATTCGTTACCTTTGTGATTAGTGATGTCTGAATAATAAAAATTAATATAGTCGTTGCGCCTGCAAAAATCGGTATGTGAAATATTTTACCTTAGAACATTAGCCGGTAAGGTTCCCTAATCTAAAGTTCTATTCTGTGCGAATATTCTCAAGAAATTCTCGCTCTTCATAATATATTGCTGCGGGTCAGTATATCTCCAAAAATATTTTCACATAGTGGTTTTTGAAGGCGTAGTGACGATATATTCCCCAGAAAAAGTATGACAGACTTTCGACCGGATAAATTAGAAAGTCCTGAAGCAAGATCTCCATGTAAGTTTACCTCCCTATCTATTTACTGCTGGTAAACTTTAAACCACTTTTTTCCAGTGATATCTTCGTTATGTACCGACTCTCCTCCTTCTGGAACGTCCCAATGGCCTGTGTGGTAACAGTTTTTGTGGGAGTGGTAGTCTCCTATCTTACAGGAGCTAACGACGTTTCAAATGTAGACCGCAGACTTCTGAGCCCAGTCATCAGGAAGTTCGTCCCCATATCCAAGTCCTTAGGAGAACACGTTTCGCTCAACGACTACAAGGTGAGGATTACTTCATTTCTTGTATGTAGACTCTTACTAACAAACAATTTAACACCCTCATCGAAACATAACACGAATTCCAACACCAGATTATCCGTTTTCGTTAAGGATAAAAGAAACAGATTAAGTCTATTGTCACCAATTAGGAGCTTTCATGGCAGTAGTGTGAGCAAAATTTCGTTGAATGGTTCGTTTGTTCGTTCCTTCGTTCGTTCGTTTATTTATTTATTTATTTATTTATTTATTTATTTATTTATTTATTTATTTATTTATTTATTTATTTATTTATTTATTTATTTATTTATTTATTTATTTATTTATTCTTGGCTTACATTTGTGGTGATTTTAGGGCTCACTTAACCACTTAAAAAAACAATATTTAAAAAACACAAAAATAAAAAGAACTCAAGTAATTCTACGAAAACTATGGACAGATACGCAATACTGTTGATACAAGACAAATACAACTAAATTTAAATAAGTAGTACTATTGATATACTGTTATCGAAATTATCTGCACCAAACGGCCAAGTGAAATGAACTTATAATATTACTCTTATAATCGATAGCGGACCGAGCTTGATAGTTGCAATCGCTTATGTGCAGTCAGTTTCGAGTACTCGGAAGATAGTGGGGTCGAACGCCACTGTCGGCTGCCCTGAAGATGGTGTTCCGTGGTTCCCCATTTTCACACCATTTAAATACTGGGCCTGTACCTTCACTAAGGCTACTTCCTTCCCACTCCTAGCCCCTTCCTGACCCATCGTCGCCGTAATACCTGTGTGTGATGGTGCATCGTAAACAACTGTATAGCGGGAAATGTACTCTACTAAGTTTGTGTGTTTTACCTATAAACTATCAAACAGCATGATAAAGTACGATGTATTAATATCAGGTTACAAACTGGTAAAGCAATAAGTACGATCTTACTAGTAATTATAACAAAAGCAAGAAGTATAATATTAATGATGATCGAAATACATAACAGATCAAAAAGAAATTAACGCGATATACACACACTGAACCACTCAGTTATATGTGCCCAGGAAAACTTTCGGCAAACTGGTTTGAGTGTAAGTGAGGAAATGAATTGCCGAATGTCCATTTGGAGTGCATTCCAAAGTCTCGATGCAGAAACTAGGAATTCATTTGATTTAGTGTAACTTCAAATAGGGAACCAGAATGGGTACTTATTTTATGGAATGAGGAAATAAAACGAAAATTAGAAGATAGGTAAATAGAAGTGTTCGTAGAAAGTAGTTGATAAACAAATGTCATTAGGTGAAAATTCCTTGGTTATATCCCTCTTATATCTATTGTGTCCATAAATGGAGAGTATAATCTGTACTATAAGTTTTTATTCACGCTGGCTGAAGACAGAATTAATTCTCAAACATCTCTCCTAACACTTGTCCTATCGATAAATGCCGTGTAACAGAAGCTGCGGACTAAAAATATATTGTTTGGCGAATAGTAACGTAAATTGTGAGCCAGAAATAAGACAGATCTAACGGCCATGAATAAACTAACCAGAATCTGGATGAACCCAGCAAAAGCAAACCACACAAAGATCCGCCTTATTGGAAGTCTACTTTTCTCCAAGTTTCTACATTATTATGAATCATGGACCGTACAGGCCGGAGACAAATAGAGTATCGATGCGTTCGAGATGTTGTATTGGCGCAGAATGCTGTGCATACAGCGGACTGAATAAATTTTTTTCTTGCAATTTTCTTTACGTCCCACCGTCACAGATAGGTCTTATGGCGATGATGGGATGGAAAAGGCCTAGGAGTAGGAAGGAAGCGGCCGTAGCCTTAATTAGGGTACAGCTTGCTCTACTGTGTCCCGACTGTCTTAACAGAGACCACTCTCCGGAACTATAATCGTAATCCTGTGGAGACAGGGGTTAGATACTGCTCGAAATAAAATCTTACGCCTGTGTCGGACAAACAAACGGCATCAGAGTAGCATCTCATCAGGTAAACTGTCGCCCTCACTCGAGAGAATGTTACTGTAGAACTATATTGTGGAGATATAGTATCTGTAAATAATGTAAAGTACACTAGAAGTCCCGCTTACTGGGAAAGGAACTTGCCTGGTGTGAAAATGGGAAACCAAAGAAAACCATCTTCAGAGCTGCCGACAGTAGGGTTCGAACCCACTATATCTCGGATGCAATCTCTAAAATATGTAAAGTACACTAGAAGTCCCGCTTACTGGAAAAGGAACTTGCCTGGTGTGAAAATGGGAAAACACAGAAAACCATTTTCAGAGCTGCCGACAGTGGGGTTCAACCCACCATCTCTCGGATGCAAGCTCACAGCTGCGCGCCCCTAACCGCACGGCCAACTCACCCGGTGGACTGAAGAAGAAAACAATCAATATGTCCATCACTGAGCAACTCAACATCTCCAAACGGTTCTCCTCCCTTGTCGATCAGAAGATCCCTTAGTTAGGCCTATTCGTGAGCATGAAAATACACAGCCTGTTCCCAGACATTCGACCGGGTCACGAATGGAATGAATGAAGCCCCATCTAGCGGCGAGGATAAGAATTGTGCCGGCTACTGAAGCCTGTCACACTCCTCTGGGGCTATGACTAATGAATGTCATATGAAATGTAATAATATTAGAGAGTATTGCTGGAATAAAAGATGACAGGGAAAACCGGAGTACCCGGAGAAAAACCTGTCCCGCCTTCTCTTTGCCCAGCACAAATCTCTCATGGAATAACCGGGATTTGAAACATGGAACCCAGCGGTGAGAGGCCGGCGCGCTGCCGCCTGAGACAGGGAGGCCTTTATTCGGTCACATGACGAGAAAAAATAATGAAAATCGATATTGTGGGGATATAATCATCTCTAAAGAATGTAAAGTACACTAGAAGTCCTGCTTACTGGAAAAGAAACTTCGTAAATTTGCTGGCTTATCGCTATATCATTTTTTGATGTTTCCCTCAGGACTAATATTTTGATAAGAGAATTCAAACGATATTACGCAACGTGATCCTACTATCCATAATCATGATGTTGTATTGACTTCAATATGTCTATATAACAACATAAATGTAGTCATTCTAATATTAATTTTGCTGATAAATGCTTGTTTTTCTTTCAGCCTGTCGAGTTGCAGATCATTCCTAACGATACGGATATGGACGGAAGGACAGAGAAATTAATAATACAAGACGGAAAATTATCTTAATATTTTATACACACGATAAAAGTTTCACATACTCTGTATATTACAGAAGCTAAGTTATTAAATGTAATAATGGTATATATACGGAAAAAGTCTTCATCTATTCGATCTGGTAGTTGCTAGTACTTTTGAATACTGACGTATAGTTCAGTGCTGGAATTCTAATCCAGATAGCCATGTGGAGAGACCATCTTCATCTCCTAGTTTATAACCGTAACCAGCAAGCAAAAAGCTAAGCTCTGTACATTGTAGTGTTTATGTATTTGATCAACATAATATTCTTAATATTATTATTTTATATCGATCAAGTTTTTTCTGCATGATTAATTCTGAAAATGTCGCCAAAATACGGAAGTCTGTAACCAAGAAATTGTCGCAACTTAAAGAGTCCAAATTCAGGACATAATTCACCTAGTATTACAGGTGATCCAGAGGAGTGCAACAGGCTTCGGCAGTCGGCACATTTTCTATCCTCGCCGCTAGATGGGAGCTTCATTCATTCCATTCCTGACCCGGTCGAATGACCGGAAAAAGGCTGTGGATTTCCATTACAGGTGATATAAAGAAGCCATTTTTCAAAAAAGAGTAACGTCAATATGTTTTTATCAACATGTATTACAAAACTGTACATATAATGGTAGAGCCAGGATGTTAAGGTATTTATAGGTTAAAATGCAAACTTAGAGCAAGTATACCCTAGCGCGGACAACAGTTCTGTATGAGATGTGCGTAAAAGTTACGGATCTGCCCTATTATAACACCTAGTAGTTATGTTACTCTCCTTACATTACGAAAGAGAGGGCTAGACGCCACTCCCTATCAGCTAAATTAGTTTGCAAACTAACCAGACCTATTACTGCCAAACTTCCGTACTCCGATAATGAACTATAAACGGAGGAACCTTACTAACAGCAAATGACTACAAATAATTGGGATCATTTTTACAGAGTGATAAGAACGCCAGCACAGAAATGAAAAGAAAAGTTCATTCGGCCTGGAACAAGTAAGGAATGACCGCTGATATGTTGCGTTGAAAGTAAAAGGCAATGCTTCTCGTACTTACGGTGTCGTGCCACGTGCGACCGATGCCACTAGCGACCGCAGATCTGTAACCGTGCCGGATGCGACCAGGGTTGCCAAATTTTATTTTCAAGTTGCTCTCCGTCGCACCGACACAGATAGGTCTTATAGCGCGATGGGGTACGAAAGAAGCTACGAGTGAGAAGAAAGCGGCAGCGGCCTTAATTAAGGTATATCCATAGCATTTGCCTGGTGTGAAAATGGGAAAACATGGAAATACTTCTTCGGGGCTACCGACAGTGAAGTTCGAACCCGTTACCTCCCGAATGCAAGCTGACAGCTGACAACCATATTTTCATCGAATAAGCTAGCTCATCGCCCAATAGAAGGTAAGCTAAATCAGATCTAGGAATTGTTAGCAAACTGGCTACCGGATGGGGAATGAAATCGTTCCTTGTTTCGTTCAAATATCAAACTACTATAACCATAAACCGTGGATAATATTTAATTATGTACACTGAATTAGTCGTCGGGGAATATAGCCCCATGGAAGTCTTTATGGAGAACAATCCCAACGATTACGTGAAAGGTTTTAAAATAATAATCACCGAGTAGGCTATATTACTCGTTGTCTGAATGGTCAGAGCGTCCCGGGTTGGATTCCCGGCCGGGTCGGATATTTTAACATTCATTGGTTAATTCCATTGGCTCGGGGGCTGGGTGTTTGTGCTGTCCCCAACATCCCTGCAACTCACACCCCACACATAACACCACCCTCGACCACAATAACATGCAGTTACCTATACATGGCAGATGCCGCCCACCCTCATAGGAGGGTCCGCCTTACAAGGGCTGCACCTGGCTAGAAATAGCCACACGAAATTATTATTATTATACCAATATCTAAAACAAACTCAAGAACTCGTTGTTGGTTGCCCATTTTCATCTCCAACCAAATTTCGGAATGGTACTTTTAAAAAAGCCATGGCCGCTTTCTTTCCAATCCTAGCCGGTACAATTACACATACTGTACACCAATAGACAACACCTTCACACCGTAGTACACGTAGCTCACCTTCATGGGGTGCACCAGAGAAATCGACTACAGAAATGGTGAACCGAATATGTCATCGGACATTCCTTTCACTAAACGCTATGCGCCACCGGAGTAACGAATATAATACGGGCTCGCCAGCATTGAACGAAACTGGCGACTCTCAAATTGTGGTATGCTCGCTGTTTTGTGGGGGGGGGGGGTAAGCTATCCATTATGGCCCCGCCCCGTGTGAAGTCGCCACGCCGGAGTTTCACTACCCGCAGTACAGGCAACCTCGAGGGTGAGGGCCGGGGCGCACTGGTCAGACACCGCTGCAAGTGACGTCATTAGCCGCTGAGGGTTGCAGATACGATGGAGCCGCCCACCAACAGCCTTCTATATCTGGACGTTTCCACGAGTTCCAAGTCACCGATTATTCTCGAAGGCCCGCCCAGGTGTATATAAAGCAAGCGTGACCTGTGAGTATAGCTCAGTTCAGTTTAGTTTTAGCTCAGCCACTGAGCGAAGGAGAGTGAAGCATACTACAGTATTTGGAGTCTAGCTGAGTGTGAGCTCAGCGGTTGAGAGCCATCATGACAGATGAGTTGCCACTTAGTGGCCGAGTGTGTCGTGAGTTGTGTCTCTGGGGCCAGTTGATATAGAGGACGTTGCGTGTTCTGGTGCAGTGCGGAAGAGAACATCGGATTTCGGCATGGGGCTTTGAGCGGAATTCTACCGGAGTGTTTGGACAGCGGATACGGTCTTTAACTACGAGACTGACGTGCGCAGGCTGTGAACTGTGGACAGTGACAGCGACAACGGAGTAATTGAATGACTGAAGAAAAGTAGAGATAGTGACCAAAGACAGAGTGAATTAGTGTGAATGAACTGTGAGCAATAAGGGAGAGAGCGCAAACTGTGTAAGTGTATATCCTGTACTATAAATGTAAGTAGTGATCTCGATATGTCTGTGTGTTCAGGATTAACTAAGTAATTAAGTTATTAATCTCAGAAGTATAACGTTACCGGTTTCTGTATTAATTTATTTAGATAACGTCAGCATGTAGTAATAATTCCATTAGACGTGCTGAGAGGGTAGGAGGTAAAAGTAGGTTCACATGGTTGCGACATCTTGCTCTTTATTATTATATGCCTTAACCTTACGTTAACTATTTTATTCTATCATGCCATTTTAATTTGCCAATTGACATTGTTATTTCATATGATGTTTGCCGAAATTTCATGGCCACTGGACCACCGATAAGTTGTTCAAGACTCATATAGATATATAATTTAATTTCATTTAATTTATTTTGCTTATTTTATTTTAATTAATTTTAATTTATAACATGATGTGAATAAGAACATGTATTGGGCGGAAGCCTGTTATGTTCAGCAATAAATACTACTACTACTACTGCTATTAATTTATTTATCCCGTCAAACAGTTACACTATTAACAACACATAAATATAGCCTAACAACAGCAGATGCTTTCAATCAATATGTATCAATTAAATATATACGACGGGCTTACTATAATTGTACAAAACTAATTAATTAATGAACAGGCATTCGTGTTTAGTTACGTCTTCATTTATTTTTTTTTGATTGGGAAGTCTGTCCTTAAGGCCCAGGCCCACCGGAATTCGAGGCCCTGGAGGGCCTAACTTTATGCAAATGCCAGGCACCAAAAATATTTTTTTTTTAACTTTCAATGTAACCATGAGAAGTAGTAGAATTTATTCCAGTACTGTGACGTTTCTTGAGATCATTGATTATTTAACACCGAAGCAGATTCTAGTTAACACACGATTCGTCAAATTATCACAAGTAATAGATCTTAGCGAGATCATCACAGTGTCGTAGTTTACAGGTTCGTAGCTTGCAGCACTACGCTAAGACTTCGCAGAAAGGGGACGAGCTGCTCGAGTAAGCGATATGTTCCCAGCTGTCAGTGGAGAGATGGTGTGAAATGACTTTAGTAGACGAATAAGTTTGAGTGGAGTTTCTAAACGTAAGAAAGATCAAAATATACATTTTAATTTCAATTCAACAGGGAAAATTGTGTAAAATATTCGTTTATAGGAAGAGGAATTACGGATTCGAAAAAAACAAGGGAAATGTTCGATAAATTACCAAATTCTCTAAAATTATTTAAGAAAAGTCTAGGTAAACAACTGACAGGCAATCTGCCACATCTGCGACTACCCTAAAAGCAGATGATTGATTGATTGATTGATTGATTGATTGATTGATTGATTGATTGATTGATTGATTGATTGATTGATTGATTGATTGATTGATTGATTGATTGATTGATTGATTGATTGATTGATTGATTGATTGCGGCACGAGTTTGGCGGGGTCGCTTCCCGCACGTAACCTTACTTATATAATTACGGACTAGGAACGGTCTAGGAATGAAAAGGAAGCGGCCATGCCTTGTTTAAGGTATAGCCTGGTGTGAAACTGGGAAACTACGGGAAACGATCTTCAGGAGTCCTTACAGTGGAGTTCGAACCCGTTCGTTTCTCCGGAATGCAACCTCACTGCTTCGCGCCCCTAACCGCACGGCCAACTCGCTCTGTAAATTTATAGACACACAGGATTCATCCACAAACAACATAAATCAATGGGGATTATTATATTTAATAAGGCAATTTCCTGACCATCAGTTTCTTCAGGCCGAAACATGGGGAAAAGTCGGAGACAGTCTATGGAGTTGAGCCTCTACATTATTTCAACAGTCTTACTGTTAAGGTCGAACGTCATCAAATATTTTTGATTTTAGCTCGCGCATCTCCTTATTTTCTCGATCGAATGGCATTGGCTGATGTTTGTCGAATTCAAAGTGTACGCGTACGGCGTGATGAAAAATAAGTCCCGAAATAGTTTTTTCCCTAGTGATCAGTAAGATGTCAGTTCTACATGCTTAATATTGTTCTCATTTTTGCAACTAACCTGTTGTTCTCTCTACTTGCAAAAGGTTTGTCTGCTTCAGTGTACTCACCTGAAAAGAAAAACAAGAATGCATTAGACCGGGAAAATATTAATAATAATTTATAGATATACAGAGTGGAAATTTACAAGTTTCTGACATGTTTACATATATTATACACCTTGTTTCAGTTTTTGAAACATTGCTAGTTGCTTTACGTCGCGTCGACACAGATAGGTGTTATGGCGACAACGGGACAGGAAAGGCCTAGGAATGGGAAGGAAGCGGCCGTGGCCTTAATTAAGGTACAGGCCCAGAATTTGCCTGGTGTGAAAATGAGAAACAACGGAAAATCATCTTCAGGACTGTAGAAAGTTGGATTCGAAACCACTATCTCCCGGATGTGAGCTCACAGCTGCGCGCCCCTAAGCGCACATCCAACTCGCCCGGTGTTTTTGAAACAGAACACCGGGTAATTTATATGAAATATATATACATCTAGGATTTTCGATTTCAAATTTGAATATATTTCTGTTGATTTTCTGCTTCCCTCAAACAAAGGCTGATAAGGCCAAAGGTTACTAAAGAATGGAAAGAAACTGAGCTCTGCCAGGAGTGAGCAAGAGTTTCAGTTATGCAAAAAAGAGTGAAGAAAGTGAGTCTTGAGTATGGACTGGATCTCAACCTCAGTAAGTCTAAACTCATGGTGACTGATAGAGTAGCACAGGTCGTAAGAAAGAGTTGATGCAGTACAGGACTACGTGTACCTTGTGTCAACTATCAATGATACGGAAAGTTCCGAAAAAGAGATAAGGAGAATGATATTCCTACGACGAATTGCCATGATGAAATTCACCAAGATCTGGGAGAACTGGGGAGTATCAAAATAAGCGCCTTGACAGTTAGGACTGAAGAGTGCCATTGCATGGTGTTGCCAAGTTCGTGCAATCCTTTTCCCTTCGCTTCGCTTCCGATCACTTCTTCGTCCGTTCATACCGCTGTATTCTGTTGTACGTAACTCAAAAGTGAGAGGTTTGTCAACTCCGAGCAACACGAGGCGGTCAGCAGGCTTATCTCCATGGCAACCGCAGTGGATTCGTTCTCGTTTCCATGGTAACCATATCCTCTACACCCTTCTCCCCACCCAGGCAGCCTGTAAACGGTGCTCTGTCTAAGAAACATCAGAACTCATCTGCCAACATTACTACTATAACAATACAAAGATCCTTGGACAGCAAGAAGAACTAATGCGTCCATTATTCAAGAGCTGAAGATTTCAAATGCCTATCTTCTCGTGTCAATGCAAGACTACTGCAGGTCTTTCCACGCATTGCGAGACAACCCGGTGATAATCTAAAGTAGTTGTTCATGGAAGGGAAGTTTGAGGAGAGTAGACTCCCGAATGGCATGCAACTAAATGGATAGGACAAGTGAAGACTGTCACTGGTTTTTATTTCTAGTGTTCCCTGAGGAAAACGGAAGCTGGTCGGGATGGCAAAGCTACAATAGAGATGTGACCAGCAAAGACAAAACCAGGTAAGTCACGACATTCAGAAATGAGCAATTCGATTAGTGTTAGGTTAGAATGCAAACAACAAGTATACTCTACCCGGACAACAGTTCTGCTATGAACGAACAGAAGGGTCCTGGTCTATTGGAACCCCTAATACTTATGTTACTCTCGGTACAGTACGGAAGAGCGGGTGGACGTCAGTTCCTACAAGGTAAGTTGGTTTGCATTACTGCCTACACATCTGGACTCCAGTGATTATGAAGGCTCAACTTTGAAAATATATAAACTATGAAATTTCAATAACAGTTCCATCAAACCATATACCAAGTAGGCCTATTTGGTTACACAAAATATAATTTATTTATTTTCCGTGACCAGATACACTGTTAAATAATGTTTTTCCAGTATTCGGCTAAAAGAACAGCTTTATCGATGGCGTACAAAACATCTTCCTTTGTGCATGGTGGTGGTAAATATTGACAAACCAGGAGATGTTCTTCATCCTGTAGTAGTCCACATTCACAGGTCAGTAGTATAAGTCAGGGTTTCGAGCGCCTCCTTCTCCTCCGGCTCCCAGGGGCTCCCCTCCTCCTCCTCCTCTCGGGGGGCCTTCCCAGGGGCCTCCTCCTCCGCAGCCAGGTGCCTCTTCCAGTGCTGCCAACTTAACCTTACTAGCGCGAAATTTGAATTGGTAAACAAAGCCACGTGCTTTTTTGACAGCCACGTGCTTTTTGACAAACAACAACACATCGCTAACCTCACTGCTGCCATCTTGACGGGCCTAAATCTCAGTGCTGCCAACTTAACCTCACTAGCGCGAGATTTGAATCGGTAAACAAATCCACGTGCTTTTTTGACAGCCACGTGCTTTTTTGACAGCTATCATCGACAACAACGCATCGTCAATATCAGTGCTGCTATCTTGACGGGCCTAAACCTCAGTGCTGCCAACTTAACATTACTAGCGCGAGATTTGAATCGGTAAACAAAGCCACATGCTTTCTGGACAGCTGTCATTCGCCATCTTTAATAAACGGAGCACCGTGCTGCCCTCTTTAGCTACATACCTTTGAAATATGGTGGCGGATAATTTGAAAAATGCTTTTGACAGCAGCCATCTTTAATCGACAGACCACCGTGCTGCACTCCTTAGTTGAAATGTGGTGGCAGGCAATTCCACGTGACAGCAGCCATCTTTAATCAAGAGTGTTGTAACCAAGGTTGAAGTTTACAGAACACAACTTTATTTGCTTCACTTTATGATATTTACACAAATAACTGAAATTTATTTTGAAGCAAAAAGGAATATTGAATCTTGAGAAAAGTCTGTCTTTATACAATATGTACAGGTTTGCAGTCTTTATATACACTTCTATCTTGAAAAGATAGTCTTTGTGAATTGACACGTTGATAGTCGATAACTATCTGGCACACTAACATAAATGTTTATGAGAGTCCTTGTTTGTTGAAGTGCCTGAATTCCTAAAAAGCAAGTTCAATTGATTGAAGAAATTCCACCTAGCGAAACTAAGGGAGCTTGCATAAGTTAGGGAATGAAACTGGCTTGTAAAAGAATTACGGAACATAGGCAGCGGAAACAGGTAAGGGAGCGGTGACCAGAGGTGAAACCTCGTACTGCCAGAAATTCAGTCCACCTGGTCGAAGCACATTTTCAAGAGGAGTAGCCTCCGTGCTCGACGTAGGGTGTATTCTGGAGCTGGACACCGGGGCAAGTGGGCAAGTGAGCAGGCAGGGAGCTCCTATTTATAGTACACTCGATGGTCAGGCACGCGCACTGAGGGCTGCGCGTCGAAGCTAGCAGAATGATACACAGGCGCGCGTGCAGCTGGCTGGCGGAGCGAGAAGGGAGCGCCGGACATACAACAAAGAGAGCACCGTGCTGCCCTCTTTAGCTACATACCTTTCAAATATGGCGGCGGCTATTTCCACGTGCTCTTGTTTGGAAACAAACTCACGTGCTTTTTTGAGAGCTGTCATCCGTCATCTTGCATCACAAACCTCAGTGCTGCACTCTTTAGCTACATACCTTTGAAATGTGGTGGTGGCAAATTCCACGTGCTCTTGTTTGGAAACAAACTCGCGTGCTTTTTTGACAGCTGTCATCCGCCATCTTTAATCAACAGAGCACCCTGCTGCTATCATGCAGGAAATTTCGTCAGCTGTCATCCGTCAACTTTAATCAACAGAACTCCGTGCTGCCCTCTTTATGGCTACTACCATAAGCATGTAGTAGCGGGCAATTTGAAAAGTTCCGTTAGCTGCCATCCGCCATCTTTATTCAACAGAGCACCGTGCTGCCATCTTCAGCTACTACCTTTTGAAATGTGGTGGCGGCAAATTCCACGTGCTCTGGTTTGGAAACAAACTCACGTGCTTTTTTGCCAGCTGTCATCCGCCATCTTGCATCACAAACCTCAGTGCTGCACTCTTTAGCTACAAACCTTTGAATTATGGTGGCGGATAATTTTAAAAAATGTACAGCAGCCATATCTCGACGCTAATTGCACAAGATGGTGGCTATACATGACTCCTTAGGGTGCTTACGCAAGATGGCTCCAATAAAGAGGTCCTTATGAGACTCCCTTTGGATGCTTGCGCAAGATGGCGGTTATACATGGCTCCTTATGAGACGCCCTAGGGATACTTGCGCAAGATGACGGCTGCTCTTATGAGACGGCTTAAGGGTCCTTGCACAAGATGGCTTGAGACGCCCTAAGGATGCTTGTGCAAGATGGCGGACACAAGATGGCGGCTATACACGACTCCGTGTGAGACTCCTTAAGAGTGCTTGCGCAAGATGGCTGCTGCTCTTATGAAGAAAGCTAGCTTAGAGGCTAACGTGTCGTGCTAGTTCGATTCAATAAATTTGGGGCTTAAATGCAAAATGTTAAATATCTCGAAAGCGGTGCATCGTAGAGCAAAACGGATAAAATTTTTCTGCCCAATATCTAGGTTCGCAGTATGAGGAACATGATAGCATAGGAAAAACAAGCTCTAATGATGAGTTCAACGGTTCGGTTCCTACTTAGGCCCTTTGGCATTTGCTCAGTTTTAGCTTGTATTGAAGCAAGTCTTCGTAACATGATCAGGTCTAGCTATGGTAGAGAGTATAATGTGCCGTGCTGGTTCGATTCATTAAATTCTGGGCTTAAATGCAAAGTGTTAATTATCTCGAAAACGATGCATCGTAGAGCAAAACGGATAAAAAATTTCTGCCCAATACCTAGGTTCGCAGTATCAGGAACATGATAGTATAAGAAAAAGTGTAATGATGAGATCAACGGTTCGATTCCTACTTAAGCCCTTTGGCATTGGCAGCTATCTAATTCTAAAAGATGGCGGATATACATAGCTTCTTATGAGACAGCTTAAGGGTGCTTGCACAAGATGCCTTGAGACTCCCTAGGGATGCTTACGCAAGATGGCGGACATAAAATGGTGGCTATACATAGCTCCTTATGAGACAGTCTAAGGGTGCTCGCACAAGATGGTGGCTACTCTTATGAAGAAAGCTAGCTTAGAGGTTACTGCGCAAGATGACGGCTGCTGTTATGCATGCGGTGGAGGGCAATTTGAAATTATATGTGCTTAATCAACACAGCACCGTGCTGCTATCTTTAGCTACTACCTTTCAAATGTGGTGGTTGTGGTTTGAAAAATTATTTTAACAGCTATCATCTTTAAACAATGGCGGCTATGCATAGGCTGTTAAGGCTTCATCATTCTCCTCCTCCTCCTCCCCCACCTCCTCCTCCTCCTATTCCACCTCTTATGTCAAGCCATAGCTTTATATCTCTATCGAACAAGTTTAAACCTGCATCACGAAGGCAAGAGTGTGCAGTTATAACATCATCGTGCGTGTTTAGACTTGCGAAACATAACAAGACTAGAATCGATGTCGATAACCTCAACATGTGATCAGAACATTGATTGATGTGTTCAGAACACTACATAAGTGATTAAGACTAGAATCGAACACTGTAATCGATGTTGTTAATTTCAACATGTGATCAGAACATTGTTTGATGTGTTCAGAGCAAAACTACAATTTCAATGATTTGCCTAGCCCTACACTGCATGGTGGGACGATTTCGGCACATAATAAATATTTCACCGTGACTATAGTTACGCAAGATAAAGTGAAACTTTATAGGTGATGGGACGAAGGATTGTGACATCTGTGCATGTAAGCAAGCATTTTTTATATTTCATAAGGTTGGAAACACAAGCAGAAGAAAATATTTGAAAGTCCTCCAGAGCAGGAGGGAGTTAATTATTCACGCTTAAAGTCACTCGCAATAATAGCACGTATTTGTTTTCTTGTACAAAAAAGAAAAGTCATACTGTTACCGGTAAGTCTTCTGCTCATACTCCTATACACTAAAAAGCATTTTGATATTTGGTATAGATTTATTTTAGAAAAATAAATATGTGACTAATTCGTCCCATTATGCAGTTTGATCATGTGGTGGTACGATAACCCCAAACATGGAATGACATATGCTGCTTACCTACTTTATTGCATTTTATGTGTGTAAATGCCAACAAATATATTAATTCCATTTAGAATAATATTTTACGTGAGAAACATGATAAAAAATGTAATTCTTGAGAGAGGATATATTGCACGCACTTGCAATCTCGAATGAAATTCCTGGAAGATTTAGCCCTTTCACTCCGTCAAGTGGGGTTGTCAATCACCCCAAAGTGAGGACAGCCAAGTTTTGAAGTACAAGGAGACCTCGTAAAGAAGAGGAAGAAGTCCCCAGCAGCAGTTTACCCTCCACCACCAGTCCGTCAAGATCGCTTGGAACAATGGCCAATTCACAAAGACACTCGACAACGGTGCAAATTTCCCTTGTGCAAGGGGAAAACCCTTATATTTTGCAAAAAGTGTGATGTAGCTTTGTGCATTTCAAACAAAAAGAATTGTTTCAAGGAATTTCACCACAAGTGAGCAACCTCAAAATGGGAAGTGCACCTTCAAAACAAATATGTCGACAGTGCATGGTGGGACTAATTAGGCACATGTTAGTTTTCATGCAATAAATCTCTCAAAAACATTTTAAGAATTTTTTAACTATTTTTCCCTTACTATGGATTAGATTATGTATGTCTAGAATTAAAATAAAGAGAAAATAAAAAATCCCGCAGTGTAGGACTAGTGTAAAAATAAAAAACACACTGTGCACATATCGCGTAGCTAACTCGCTTGATAAACGATATTGAAAAAGTACAACTTCAATGATTTGCCTAGTGTAAAAATCGAAAACACACTGTGTACATATCGCGTAGCTAACTCGCTCAGTAAACTATATTGCAAAAGTACAACTTCAATGATTTGTCTAGTGTAAAAATCAAAAACACACTGTGCACATACTGCGTAGTCAACTTGCTCGGTAAACGATATAGCAAAAGTACGACTTATGATATTCGTCTTGTGCGAAAATCAAAAACTACAGAAAAACTATACTGCGTAGCTAACTCGCTCGGTAAACGATAATCTGATTTAGTTACAATAGAAAAAACATAGATTCAAAACCTGTTCTATTATCGCAAACTCGGAGAATAAAATTAAACAGAACGTTGGGTGCTATAAGAAATACATTGATTACACTTAAGTCCCTAGCAGTCGAACAAGTTATCGCATGAACATGTAACATGAAATATCAGTCAATCTGTTGGCATGGGTTACAAGCATGTAGCTCATGCGGAACGATACAACATGTGTTTAGAACATTGCTTGATGTGTTTAGAACGCTAAATAAGTGATCAAGACTAGAATAGAACACTGTACTCGATACAACATGTGTTTAGAACATGTTACGGAATACTTTTGTTCTAAGAAGATCAGATTACAAAAGTGATTAAGACTAGAATCGAACACTGTACTCGATGTCGTTAACTTCAACATGTGATTAGAACATTGATTGATGTGTTCAGAACAAAATAAATTTTCCTCCACATCCTCCTCCTCCTCCTGACTGCGTCCTCCTCCTCCTCGTCCTATGGCTAAAGGGCTAAAGGGCTGAAGGGCTAATGGGCTAATGGGCTGAAGGCCTATTGAGCTAAATAGCAAAAGGGCTCCTCCACTGCCTTACTACGCCCTCCTCCTTCCGAAAGGAGTTAGCTGAAGTAGGTACATTATTAACGCCCTCATCGATCGCTATCCGCAAGAACGCTTCTACTTTGTTAAGTGTAGAAAATTAATCTTTATTTGTAAATGGTTTTATGTTCAGAACAAGAAATGGAACCTAGGGGTCACGTCTTATCAGAATTACCAAATAAAATCCACGAGGTGCGATGAGTTGCGTTTTTCTAACAGAAACTGATATTTGCTTGATTGTTTTAAGTATTTGGAACACTTAACTTTTCAAGAAGGCAGCAGTGAGGTTAGCGATATTCTGTTGTTGGATTTTTAATTCCACGCCACAACATGCATAAGGTGGCAACCTTGAGGTTTAGGCACGTCAAGATGGCAACAGTGTGGTTAGCGATGCTCTATTGTCCTTCAAAGTGAGGTTAGGGACCGTCAAGAAGACAGATGTCAAAAAAGCACGTGGCTTTGTTTACTGACAAGAGCACGTGGTCGTGACGTCACGGTTACATAATCAATTCATAGCTCTACGTAGTTAACAGCAGCATTCGTTCGAAAATAGAGAACAAAAACTATTCTGAAAAAGCTAGTATACTTTATATTATATTTCGTTCTATTTACCAACAATAATATTTTTGTTTAACAATTGTTCGATTGTAAATTTTAAAGCATAGCGTGTCATCAGCGTTTCGTTCTTCTGAAACTTCCTTAACGATCTGGTTGCTAATGACACAGTCGTAGTTCGCGTTTTTAACACCCTCAAACACCACCGACCAGAACCGGGATCAAATCCTCTCAGTTGGGCACGGATTGACATAATTAACCGACTGCAACAGTGAGATCAGCACTAGTTACTCATTTCGTTGTCACTTCAAGTCCGTAATCAACACACAGAGAGTTCGCTTAGACACATGAGATAATGTTTTGGGCACATTTATTGTAAACGTTAAATAACTAAACATACTTCATTGATAATATACTGGGACCGAGTAATTTGACATTCTTTCGCATGTTGTATGCCAGGATAGATCGACTGCCAGCCACTTGGTGAACTTCAGTTCAGTGCTGGAATTCTATTCCATGTACCTATGAAGGGAAACCAGTATCTCTCCCGTTCTCAGTCTTATTGTGCCCCCTAGAATAAGAAGGATGCGTCTGCAAAACCGGGTATGTGACGATATTGTCGACAAAATACTAGCCCGCAACACGTATACATGAAAACTTAATTTCTTCGGTAAAATGCGGACAATATTGAACCTTAATTTACATATACTTGTTTGTTTAACTCTTGTTCCGCTTCTCTACGGGGTCAGGTGTAAGGTGAGATGAATCTATCGTGGCGGGATTTTACGACCGGATGCTCTTCCTGACTTCAACCTCATCAGAGAAGTTAATGGGGTTAAATGAATGACGTGATATATGATAGCAGGAAGGGAGAGGATGAAACTCGGTGCCGGCACATATCCTACTCCTGTCGAATAGCACCAAGGGGTCTGCTCAAGGCTTAACGTCAACATCGGACGGACGAGTCACCAGCAACACTCCATATAAGCACTTGGGAGAGGCTTTTGGGACGCAATCTAATGATTAGAAATTGTATACCACAACCTTCCCTACCCTGTCGGAGAATATTCTGATGGTAAAAACGTTTTCGACCAACAGGACTCTAAACACGGTATCAGACAGTTTAGACTTCAATGCCTTAACGATATAGCCACGAGGCGGAAAATATCAGGATCTTACCGTCAAAATTCTAAGCTAAACAATGCGGCTTTCTCAGCCTCAACGACAATGTGTGCGTACGTCGCAATGCTCCAGAACAAGCCCAATGTATCGGACTGCAAAGTTCCCCTAACTGATTTACAAAAGCAATTTAGTGACCCAAACTCTACATTTCACCACTGTGTGATACCAGAACAAATTCAATATGTCGGATTGTGAGACTCGTGCGATGGAGACGCAAACACTAATATCATTATTTAGGGATTACAACAAGCCAAATCATTAACCCAAGCCCCGTGTAATATCTCATGACAGCGACACAAATGACGGTTGTAATTGAAAACAGCCAACAGATTTTGTACATTTACATGCCGATGATTTGTTTCCAAAGCAGCTAGAATGACTAATCAAGTGAAAGGAGTTCAACAGGGGAGTGGCTAAAACTAGCAAATTGTTACTGTATTCACATGTGAAGATTAAGGTGTGTTTTAAAATCTATCAGTGGCTACATGTACGTCTGTGCTTAAGAGTAATATTAAATCGGAAGGTCGTCTGCACAGTTGTGGTACTTGAAATATTAGAATGGGCTTCCTATGTTGTTCACGCTAATCTATATATATAAAAATGAATGTTTGTATGTTTGTATGTAAATGACACATCTCCTCCTAAACCACTGGAGCAATTTCAATCAAATTTTGAACACTTATTATTTGCTATCCGGAGACGAGCACTGTGGGGGTAAGCCACATCTAGCCCCCCTTAGGAGTGGGGGGTTAGGGGGTCAGGTAAAAATAATCGAAAATGGTGTCGAATCCATAGTTTCTGGGGTTGCTGAGGTGAATAGTGACACTCTCGATTTTTAAAAGTCAAAATTCTGCTCCCATTTGGGTGGGGGCTGAGGGGGGACTGATGATGAATGTATGTGTGTAAATGACACATGTCCTCCTAAACCACTGGAGCAATTTCAATCAAATTTTGAACACATATTATTTGCTATCTGGAGACGAGCCCTGTGGGGGTAAGCCACCACTACCCCCTTAGGGGTTGGGGGTTAGGGGGTCAGGTAAAAACATAATATAAAATAGTGTCGAATCCATAGTTTTTGGAGTCGCTGAGATGAATAGTGACACTCCCGATTTTTGAAAAGTCAAAATTCTGCTCCCATTTGGGTGGGGGGCGAGGGGAGACTGATGATAAATGTATGTGTGTAAATGACACATTTCCTCCTGAACCACTGGAGCAATTTCAATCAAATTTTGAACACATATTATTTGCTATCTGGAGACGAGCACTGTGGGGGTAAGCCACCACTACCCCGGTTAGGGGTGGGGGGTTAGGGGGTTCAGGTAAAAACATAATCGAAAATAGTGTCGAATCCATAGTTTTTGGGGTCGCTGAGTGAATAGTGACACTCCCGATTTTTTAAAAGTCAAATTTCTGCTCCCATTTGGGTGGGTGGCGAGGGGGGACTGATATATAAAAGTAAACGAAAATAGTGTCGAATACATAGTTTTCTGGGTTGTCGAGGTGAATTGTACACTCCGGATTTTTAGTATCAGGAGACAAACCACGTGGGGTTAAGACTGCCAAGGAAAGCTTAGGGGCCGGGGGGGAGCAAGGGGGTCAGATATAAAAATTAACGAAAATAGTGTCGAATCCATACTTTTCAGGGTCGCTGTGATGAATAGTGACACTCCGGGTTTTTTAAAGTCCGAGTTGAGCCCCCTTTGGGGTGGGGGTGAGGGGGGAGTGATATATAAAAATAAACGAAAATGGTGTCGAATACATAGTTTTCGGGGTCGCCGAGGGGAATTGTACACTTCGGACTTTTAGTATCAGGAGATAAACCATGTGGGGGTAAGACAGCACAGGAAACCTTAGGGGGGGATGAGGGGGTCAGATACACAAATTGACGAAAATAGTGTCGAATCCATACTTTTCGGGGGCGCTGGGATGAATAGTGACACTCCGGAATTTTTTAAAGTCCAAGTTCAGTCCCCTTTCGGGTGTGGGCAAGGGGGGAGTAGTATATAAAATTAAACGAAATTAGTGCCGAATATATAGTTTTTGGGGTCGCCGATGGGAATTGTACAGTCCGGATTTTTAGTATCAGGAGACAAACCACGTGGAGGTTAGACAGCCCAGGAAACTTTAGGGGCGGGTGGGCGAGTGGCTGAGATATACAAATCATCGAATGTAGTGTCGAATCCATATTTTTTGGGTGGCTGAGATGAATAGTGACACTCCGGAATTTTTTATGTCCAATTTCAGCCCCCATCGTGGTGGGGGAGATGGGAGAATGATATATAAAAATAATCGAAAATAGTGTCGAATCCATAGTTGTCGGGGTCGCTGAGAAGAATAGTGAGACTCCGGTTATTTTACAAGTCCAAGTTTATCCCCCTTTGGGATCGGGGGCGAGGGGGGATTGATATATAAAATTAATCGAAAATAGTGTCGAATACATAGTTTTCGATTTCGCCGAGGTGAATTGTACCCTTCGAAATTTTAGTAGCAGGAGACAAACCACGTGGGGGTAGGACACCCTAGGAACCCTTAGGGGCGGGGGGTGGAGCGAGGGAGCTGAGATATAAAGATCATCGAAAGTAGTGTCGAATCCATACTTTTCGGAGTCGCTGAGGTGAATAATGCCACTCCGGAATTTTTTGAAGTTCATCCCCATTCGTGGTGGGTGGCAACTGGAGAGTGATATGTAAAAATAAACGAAAATAAAGTTGAATCCATAGTTGTCGGGGTCGCTGAGATGAATGGTGAGACCCCGGATATTTTACAAGTCCAAGGTCATCCCCCTATCTGGTGGGGTTCAGATTTAAAAATAATCGAAAATAGTGTCGAAGCCATAGTTTTCGTGGTCGCTGAGATGAATAGTAACACTCCCGGTTTTTTAAAACTCAATGTTTGACCCCTTTAGGGGGGAGGGTAATGAGATATAATAATAATCATCGAATATACTGCCTAATCCATAGTTTTCGGGGTCGCTGAGATAAATAGTAACATTCCGGATTTTAGAAATCCAGCTTCAGGCCCCTTTGGTATAGAGGGTGAGAAAGGGTGAAAAAATAAATTGTCAAATATGCCCAAGGTAATAGACGTGGGTATGTTCGAGTATGACTTTCAAGTATGACTTACTACCTGGAAAACATGCTGTGGGAGTAAGACGCCCCTAGAACCACTTAGGAAGCGGGTGAAACATACAATCCATATTAATAAATAGAAGTCAGTTCGGCGCGATCTATATATACTGTACTATACATATATAAATTAAGGCATAAAAATGAAAACAGGCGGAATATGTGAGACCACTCTAGGCATCCTAGAAACTTAAAACTTGGTACCAGACAACCTGATGACTTCAGGATCCCTAGAAAAATCTAAAATTCTCAAAATTCTCTAAGAGGGACACGTTGGGAGTTTCAAATCTGCATAAGAACACAGTCAGTGATATTTATCCTGAACTATGACCTATACGTTTCATGGGCTTAAAAGTTTCCTGAAAGTCCTAATTTTTAACCCCCTACCCCATATCAAGATGGCACCACAATCTCCCAGACGAGTTAGAAAATAGAAATTTGGCAAAATTATAGCTTATGGCCTGTAATCGTTGGATGATTTACGAGATGTTTAAAAAATAATTTTTTGTCCCCAAAAAATATCGAAATATGGAGGCAATTTTAATGACGGTGCAGACTTTCCTTTCGAGGTATTTGGTGGCCAAACGGTAAGTCGTATCACAAAACGGGTGGCACAATCTCTGTTCAATTAAGAGTGATGTACAACTTTGATAGTATGACTTTTGTTGTATCTCTATCCCTTATGTTAAATTTGGCTCTATTTCTGCATTTACCAAAATTTTGCACTTTGTACACGTAAATTGATAGTTTGATTCACTTATAGGAAAGATGGGATCATCAAATTCTACACGAATATTGGCCCACTCAGCCAAATTCTATGTTTGAAGCTGTCGCATAAGTATCTGAAAAGTAATTCACTGTGTGAAAATCTTACACAAATTTCACCCTATTCAACGGTTCTAAAATAATCATGCCTTTAAATAGATGAGATACGAGGAAATATCATAGGGCCAGCCATTTAGATAGCTAAACGAGGCCAGAGTCGTCTTTTTATACAATCCGTTTTTCAATATGAATGCACCGTTTAGCAGCAGTTATTCTGTAAATGAAGGTGAACATGCATATACTTCAGTATGTCGATCTACATTTATTAAATTAAGTCGATTTGTAGCGATCTAGAAAGGGGTGTGTCTTACATTGTAATTAATACTTTACAAATCAATAGTGACTCTCAGCAGGAGGGCGCCTGCTGTTGTATTCAGTACTCCTCACATCGACCTTAACTAGCAATAGGAATGGGGTAGTTCTCCAACGCCTGTGTACCATTGTAATGTATAATTCCGTTCTTGATTTGACTAGCAGAAGGCAAGGGAGCCTGCCTTTTTTTAACTCTTTTACCTGATTCTCTTTATCATTAGGTATAGGTGCCCCCGATTATAAATTTACCCACGAAAATGTGACTGACGTTACGCATAGTGAATTGCGACAGACAAGTGGACCTGTCGTTATCATCACAACTCTGCAACTCGCACTTTACATTGGAAACAACGTATGCGGACCTCCCTATGCTTTTTCTCAGATAACGCCAAGAGACATGCAATTAAATTTTTTTATTCACTTCATGTACAGCAATTTACTTCGATATCCATATACATTGTAGAATAGCGTAGCGAAGCACGGGTACATTTGCTAGTAACAAATCAAAGTGGGCATAAAACTGATCCCTGCGGGACCTACCGACTTCTTATCTTCTTCCTTTCCTTTTTCCCCCGTTGTCTGACCAATGCGTCATTCCCTGAGCCCTGACATTGTCTTGATGGATTCAAACGAGTTTTCAACTCACTATGTTATTTTATATTATTTATTTCCTATAATTTACTCAGTTAATTCTAGAACACATTCAGACTGATAATTTGGGTGTAAGCCATAGGCCGAAATGTTCTAGAAACCATACCTAGGAACATAACCTACCTTGCTTTCGTATATGGCATATAACTTGCCAACAATTCATTTCTCAGCAACATTATAACATTACATCTTCCAAATACTTGCACAATTCTGCTTTTTATAGAAGAATAAAATGAAATGCCTAAATTTCAGTTCTTTCTGATTCTTAGTCCAAGAACTAATTATTTTATTGGTTGCGAATGAATTTTGAGAAGGAACGCAGTCGGTTTTTAACGCCTAGTGCTTCAATATATCAATACCATGTACCACGCAAAGATCGGCCAAACATTTCCATGGAACACATCTTCACGTTAATAAACTAGCATTATATTTCAATGATAAATTTACGCATTAAACCTGTCGAATCACATACTATTCCGAATGACATGAATGCGAAAGGAGGACAAACTTTTCACCACAAGTTCGTAAGCAAAGACTTTCTTACAGGATTAGAGGAATAGAATAAAACAATCCAAAAATTTCAAATTAAATTTCTATAATAAATATAACTCTAAGACCGACAACGTCATTAGACTGAGTGACTGGACAGTATAGTCATTATTTCGAATTCTCGTTGTTCTCTGACGTTTTCCTATTAATTTTTGACTCTTCTATGACATTTATTTAGCTTGAACGTGGCACATTCTTCTTCCAGAACTAGCGAGTTCATTGTGATAATTTACCATATTTGCCTGAAGTTAAACCAGCTTCCCCACTACTGTTAAAATGTGGTGTTATGGTTTCGGCTGCATACCGTTTTGCAGTTAGCATCACGAACCAAGTAAAGGGTACAAAAGCGAGTTGTTCGCATGTAGTGCTTGCATAGAATTCAGTTTTCCCCATATTGGAGCAGGTGTTCAATAGCTACATAAAGTATATCGTCAAAATTGAACCCTTCTTCTATTTGTGACGAACAACAACAAACCTTGATAACTGGTAAAATGATTATAAGAGCGGTTGTGCACACGTAATATGATCACTATACAACGTAAGTTAAAAATGGATTATTACATTAATTGCTTCTGAATGGAGACTGTAAACTTTCATTGTTCACTATATTCAGCAGGTAGCAATATAACAAATGAAAGGTACATAAATCACGGGACGTTTCTTTGCAACTGTGCCTACAAAACAGGAACAGTCAGTCCTCCGTCACTAGCTTAGGTAGATGATATTTCTTGTTGTTATCCCAGGCCCTTACTCAATAATATCAGCGAAAAATAGAGGAAGATGAACTATATAGAGAAATAAAACTCTATACTCAGAGTTTAATTTGCTACGCTATTTGCGGAGTGTAATGTGACTGGCAATAATATCCGCGGGAGACGACAATCGCAGCTCAACGGTGATATTACGGCTGGTGAATTGTTTAAGCTCGCTATAAGGAAGCTAGTAGAAGAAACTGCAAGCTGGTTAACACTGGACCAGAATGATCTGGAAGTGGAAACTGTGAAGGGTACATGGATAGGAGAGAGAGAGAGAAGGGGTTGGTGGTGGTGGTGGTGGTGGTGGTGGTGGTGGTGGTGGTGATTATTATTTTTAGGAGGAAGTACAACTGGCCAACCATCCTTTATTAACACTAATCAGTGGGAAGAATCTGACACTTCGAAAACTGAAGGTATCGGCCAAAGGAAGAAAAGAGCCATGAAGGGCGTGAAAAGTAACGACTCTCTATGCCTCGCAATCTAATACCATCGGGATCGGAAAATGGCAATAGTTTACCAAGGGAAGTCGGATAGGATAGATGCAAGTGAGGAGCTTAGCACAAGTAAGTGGAAGGAATGCCAGGAGTCAGCTAAGAGCCCCATGGTCACCAACACACGCTCCCAAGTTGAGTGCCCCTTGGGGCAAAAATAACAGGCACTATAATAATAATAATAATAATAATAATAATAATAATAATAATAATAATAAACTTCCTTTATTGAAATAGCTGGTCCCGCCGTGTAGAGATAGCGTACCTGCTTTCAACCGGGGGACCCGGGTTTGATTCCCGGCCATATCAGGGTTATTTTACCTGGATCTGAGGGCAGATTTGAAGTCAAATCCGCCTACGTGATACAGATGAGGAACTATCTGAGATGGCATTCCCGGTTGAGAATGCCAAGCATAACGGCCGAGAGGATTCGTCGTACTGACCACATGGCACCTCATAATGTGCCGCTTGATAGGCCATGGCCCTTCGGAACTGTTGCGCAATGGATTATCTTAAATTCAAGTACATAGGAAGAAGGACCTCCCGAGTGGCTCTTCCGAAAAGTCAAACGCCTTCAGACGAGGGAGACTATCGTCCAATCTGTATTTTATCAGCTTTATCTAAAATCTTAGAATAGGTAGTCCATGCACAAATGTCTGAGTACCTTCAAACGCACAATCTCCTTAATCCTTTCCAGTCCGGATTCCGACAAGGATATAGTACAACTACAGCTTTACTCAAAGTGACTGAGGACGTTCGACAAGCAATAGACAGAGGACGAGTCACAGTTCGGGTACTACTAGATTACAGTAAGGCTTTCGACAGCCTACACATTGACATGTTTCTTGCAAAACTGAACGGTCTACATTCTTCTCACAGTACGATTGCTTGGACGCATTCCTATCTTCACGGACGTCAACAATATGTGAAAGGTAATAAAGGAGTCGTTTCTTAGTGGCGCCACGTGAATAGAGGAGTCCTTAAAGGTTCTGTACTTGGAACTCTTCTTTTCGCTCTCTTTGTGAATGACGTATCATCGAATTCAAGACATTGAAAATACCATATGTACGCTGACGAACTTCAACTCTACATAGACTCTACAGCACGAGAGCTTCAGGAAAATATAGACTTACTTAACATTGACTTACAGACACTTAGTGACTGGCCTACTGCCCATGGCCTGCAATAGAACCCTACAAAGTCACAAGTAACCTTTCTTGGTTATCAAAATCAAATGACAAGTATAAGTAAACATCCGTTGCCCAGAGTAATCCTTCGGAATGTTTCAATTCCTTTTTTATCATAAGTGAAGAACCTCGGCGTTATCACGAACGAATGCATGACTTGGTCTGGACATATTTTACATATCTGCCAAAAGGTTTTCTCAGCTCTTCATTCTTTATATAAATATAAAAATATGTTTCCAATAAAACTTAATCTAATCGAAGCTCTTGTAATGACACATTTTGACTATTGCGATGTTGTTTTCAGTGATGTGAGGCCACTATTGTCCCGAAGGCTACAAGATGCTCAAAATGCATGTATCCCCACTGTCGTCAGCACCGAAAACGTTTTTTCGTGGTTTCCCAATTTCACACCAGGCAAATGTTGGGGCTGTACTTTAATTAATGCCACGGCCACTTCCTTCCCACTTCTAGCCCTTTCCTGCCGCCCCATCTTAGGCATAAGGCCTAGAGGGTTTTTCATTTTCACGCCCATTTTGGCCCTTCTCTTCCTTTGGCCGATACCTTCATTTTTCGTGTCAGACCCCTTCCTTTTTTTCTCTCTGATTAGTGTTATATAGTTGTACTTCCTCTTAAAACAATAATCACCACCATGACCTCTTTTCCGAATCCGCCTCTTTGGACTGCTTTTAATCTATGTAATATCACCAGTTAGCAACGATATTCTGTAAGAAAGAAGTAAGCTCTCGGACGAAATTATCTTCATAAATTGGTTTTGTTTTCACACTAACTTTGCTGTAGGAGGGTGAAAGGTGGGTGGAGTCAGAAGAATTATCTGTTCATAAGTTGCAGTTAACAAATAATATGAATGTAGGTTGTGGGTTCAAACAGGTGGTAACAATGTTAAGAGGGTACTCGGAATAAGGAGATTCAGTTGTGCGTGTAAACCCACTTCGGTGTTGATGTCACGTGAGACTGACGAAATTGGGGGGAGGGGTTATATGGACTCGAGTATAGAGCTTTAGACAAGAGAAGGGAGTCAAGACGACAATAGTTAGACTTTTAATGATTTCATACAAGAAGTGCGCTCTTAAACGATCCGAAGCTAGACACAAACAGAGGGTTACGGAGCGCTTAGTTAATTCACAGACGCTTGCTGATCGAACGCTAAAATATATAACAGTATAATTATAATGAAGATATATATATCCTGTTCCATGTTTTTGGTCCTTTATAGTTCTTGCCACACCTTCACCCCCGGCTTCTCTAGTAGAATTCTCATGCAACACACAATACACGAGCATACAAGGCAGGCGAGTATATGGTTAATATGCCTTGAGCGTAACAGATCAGGTGACGTCTCCGACTAGGGATGTCGTCGGTCATTGATCTCCATCTCTCGCAGTCCATTGCTACCTGCACGGTGAACGCACTGTCGGTAGTTCTACCCCATTTTCTTACTATTCTCATCAGCATGTGCGTCTGCAAAGATCAGGAACTAGTGACAAAAGGACAATAGGCGTAAGCCAAAAAAAAATATAAACCAAGTAAATTGCCTGAGCGGTTCAGTCCACGTAGGTCTGTGCTTACACTGTCGGCAGCTCTGAAGACTGTTTTCCGTGGTTTCCCACTTTCACACCAGGCAAATACCAAGGCCATGGCCACTTCCCACCCCCAACCCGTTAATATCCCATCGTCGGCATAAGATCTATCAGTGTCGGTGCGTCGTAAAGCCAACTGTAAAAACAGCTTTCATTTGGAAAATTGTAGGTTCCTACCTCACTCTGGACACACCGGGCGAGTTGGCCGTGCGGTTAGGAGCGTGCGGCTGTGAGCTTGCATTCGGGAGATAGAGGGTTCGAATCCCACTGTCGGCAGCCCTGGAGATGGTCTTCTGTGGTTTCCCATTTTCACACCAGGAAAATCCTGGGGCTGTACCTTAATTAAGGCCACGGCCGCTTCCTTTCAACTCCTAGGTCTTCCTCATCCCATCGTCGCCATAAGATCATGGCAGTACCGGCGCTAAGAAGCTCAACATCAACGACGATAAGAAGAAGAAAAATAATCTACACAATTTAATTTTCAAATACGAAGGAATAAAATTAATACACGCATATGGTATGAACATAAATACACACACACACACAAATGCATATTCCAATTATAGTAACCAAAATACTCTGACCGTCACAATGTTAAGAAATAATCTCGTTCCTGGGGCCAAATAATTTACAACTCAACCTCCATCGTAGGCCTACTTACCTACACTGACTGCAGAGAGCTATAAACAGGCTCAAAACGTCAGTATTTAGAGTTTAGATAAGGAGGCTGTACTTGTTATCGAATATTTGCTCTCTCTACTGAGTTCTGCAAACTTACCATATTCACCATCACCATCACTCTTGCGATCCGAACTAGTCAACGGCGATACCCCACCATCAAGGCGTCGTACACCACAGCAGTTGGCCCTGGTGGTGGTTTTTCCCGAATCCACACACTCACAATACACTCTTGATAATCTGGACCTTAGAAAGCCCAGTGTCTCCACGACTTCAGAGGTGGAGTGGACCATACGTATGGCGCCAACATTCTGGCCGTACGAGGTCTGACTTCTTGTATGCCACGACGCCCTGTTATATTTACCGCACCGAGCACGGTGGCATCTCTCCATTACGACAACTATCTCTAACTCATCTGCTCATGTGTGTATACCCATTTCTTTCCGATCTATAGATACAGTTCCGGAGCTATGTTCCATATCAACATTTTCAGCGTTCACAGTATTGATGGACCTGCAATTCTTGCCATCGACCTGAACCTCAACTTCAATTGAAGAAAACTAGACATAATACGTGCAAGTCAATTTTATTCCACAATTCTTGTAAGGCTTTTTATGGTTCACAACTAAACAAGATCTCACATTTCAAAGAACTCTGTCAAAGAAACCTTAAACGCAGAAATCTATACAAGACTTCATCGGACACTCATCCGTTGTAGAATGAATTCCCTTTTCCAATTCCCCATCCTCCAAAAATTGGCAAGTATTGTACGAGAAAAGTTTTATCTTGATGAAGCCAGAGTTTGTTGAAACTTCTACCGAGCAAACATAGATGTAACACTTTCTTTATAAGTATTTCATGATTAACTTAAAATGAACCCGAGACATCAACTCATTATGCAACATATTTTGTTCCAGGTAAGTACTCAGAGAACATTCCTTTCTTTTATTAAAGAATTTGGCCAATTTATAGACCGCTTAGAACCTACTTTTACTTTTCTTCCCAAAACTCCTTCATATGTAATCACATTATAATATACATTGTCCGGCTCCATGGCTATATGGTTAGCGTGCTGGCCTTTGGTCACAGGGGTCCCGGGTTCGATTCCCGACAGGGTGGGGAATGTTAACCACAATTGGTTAATTCCGCTCGCACGAGGGCTGGGTGTATGTGTCGTCTTCATCATCATTTCATCCTCATCACGACACACAGGTCGCCTACAGGTGTCAAATCAAAAGACCTGCAACCGGCGAGCCGAACTTGTCTTCGGACACTCCCGGCACTAAAAGCCATACGCCATTTCATTTCATGATATACATTATTTTTCTTCTTGTTCATATTCTCCTCCATATTATTTTATCTCTTATTCTACTTCTTCCTCCGCTTTCCCCACATCATAATGAATAGAATAACACTTTTAACGACTCCACAATAATCACGTATTAAAGTCCAAGGCTTGGATGTTCTCTGCCACCTGCAGACTGCAGTCACTAGCAGTCGAAACTGGCGTGTTTTTCATGGTACTTATTACGGCATTCGGCTTGTAATTATTGCTCAGTGTATTATGTGTGCGACCTTTCTTCATGCTTTCGTAATTAGGGTAGTTTAAAATATATTATAGGTCAGGGATTTTTACCTGACCTGAGGGCTGGTTCGAGGTCCACTCAGCCTACGTGATTAGAATTGAGGAGCTAACTGACGGTGAGATGGCGGCTCCGATCTAGGAAGCCAAGAATAACGGCCGAGAGGATTCGTCGTGATGACCAAACGACACCTCGTAATCTGCAGGCCTTCGGGCTTAGCAGCGGTCGCTTGGTAGGCCAAAGCCCTCCATGGGCTGTAGTGCCATGGGGTTTGGTTTTGGTTTTTTACATTTACTATCGTCCATATTATAGTGGGAAAAACGCGATTATAACAAACGTGTGGAAATGCCTTCGCACTACTAGGTTGCAAGTCAGGTTACGATCGTAATTCTAATATAAAATAGACATTGCTTCTCATTACCAAAATACGCATTTCAACGCGCGAATTGGTCGAAAGCTATCCCGTGCCAATATTTGCCTCTACGGAACAAAAGTTTTATTTGTGACCTGCATTTTGAAATAAATATATCTCATGGTAGAGGGTTATCCAAAAATTTGCGAAAGGTGACGCGACAAAATATGTGATGGAAGTGTAACCATAGCAACCGTGCAGGCTATGTCTTATGAAATCAGCAGCCGTTAATGGATGGCCATGAGGGGGAGACATATTTATGATCATTTGATTTTGGCAACAGGAAAAGTAGTTTCTTTCTCAAATGATTTTCTTTTCAGAATTGCGACTGGTTCGTTATCAGATATTAGGTATCAGAAGTGTCAAGACAGAGGTAAGGTAGGGGGCCCATATTTCGTCCCCTTACCAGGTTTGGATTTGTTGAAATTCAGGTATATTATGAACAAGGCTAGAAATTGGTGTATATATTACTGAATTTATTCTCCACTTACGGGCGACTTACAATGAAACTGTGATAACGTAAGGTAGTCAACATTTGACATGCACCTAAACACTACAAAAACTAAACTACAAAAATGTGTTCGTAATTTCGTCCCCCACCAAATTTATGAAAAGTAAAATTTATTTTATTCCTTTCTAACCTTACCAAACACTTTCCCTAGAATGAATTACTCGAAGGCCATCAATGAAAAAGGTTTTCTTGACATTACATTTAACACAGTTGTTCAGCGTTCCTCGTAGGGTGTTGAACGCTTTACTTGTACGTTTGGAACTCATTATCTTGTCAGTTACTGCCTTAATGGCATTTTCATTGTCACCTTATCCCACTGCCTGCGTTTTCCCATCTGAAAATAATATTGAATTCATAAAAAATGAAGGGGGACGAAATTACAAGCATTCTTTGATTTATTGCACTCTAGGAATAACAGCCTCTTAATTTGAATGCTGCACTAATTCAGCTCAGCATGAACAATGACTCGTCCTTGTACACGGAAACTGAACGTGGTTCACACAACCAACTTTCAAGATGAAATTTAATGTCGTATGGCTTTTAGTGCCGGGATATTCCAGGACGGGTTCGGCTCGCCAGGTGCAGGTCTTTCTATTTGACGCTCGTAAGCAACCTGCGCGTTGAGATGAGGATGAAATGATGATGAAGACAACACATACACCAGCCCCGGTGCCAATGGAATTAACCAATTAAAGTTCAAATCCCCCACCTGGCCGGGAATCGAACCCGGGACCCTCTGAACCGAAGGACAGTGTGCTGACCGTTCAGCCAACGAGTCGGATAGTCTCACAATAAGACAACGGGATGAGGCTACGAGTGTGCGTGCAGCTAAACATTAGGTACCAACCAAGGCTAAATTTGCTGCGGGGACGGAATTTTGCCCCCTAAAAATGAACCCCCCCCCCCAAAGAATTCGCCGTCCGTTTGATTTCCATCATTACAGGATTCGCGTGGTAAATCAGCTAAAATCAGTGGAAATCACATTTATTTTCTCGGCATTGTAAATTAAATTTGTTTTAACACCGAGCTCCATAGCTGCAGTCGCTTAAGTGCGGCCAGTATCGAGTATTCGCTTTCTTCCCACTCCTAGCCCTTTCCTATCCCATCGTCGCCATAAGACCTATCTGTGTCGATGCGATGTAAATCACCTAGCAAAAGAAAAAAAAATTGAGTAGTACATTCAAGAATGAAAGAAAAAGGAAGATCGTGAGTGTAAATTCTCTAAAGTGACCCGAAAGCTGTTAAAGGTTTCCAGTCGACACTTATTGAAACGAGGTCAGATTCCATATAAAGTTATTAAAGTTGTTCAGTTGCTTTATGCTACTGTTTATTTTCAGACTTGACGCCTTAACTATCATCGCCACCAAGCGGACTATCGCTGGATGATGATGATGATGATGATGATGATGGTGATGATCGTGATTATGATGCCGATGATGGTGATGATGATGATGTTTGTGATTATGGTGATATTGATGGTGATTATGATTATGGCGGTGATTATGATGATGATGATGATGATGATGATGATGATGTGATGGTGATGATGGTGATGATGATGATAGTGATGGTGGTGATTTATGATATGTGGAGAGAGTTTAAAACGAAACTTGGGTAAAATATATTGCTGATTAAAGCCATGGGGGATATTTAGACGAAAAACCGCTTTTCCTGTTAAAATGTTTAAAGCACTTTTACCTATCAAAGCCTTTGAATATCACAAATAGCCTAAAAAGTATTCTAAAAATAATATACTTGCAAATTTCCATCTCTGAATAACTACTTTAGGCTCACATTTGATAAGACTAGGTTTTCCGTGTTTCGATAGTTCAATTACTTGTAGCAATATAAACTCATTCAGAGCTTGAATTTGTGAGTGGTGTACTTTTGCCGTTCCAATTAACTTTAAGATACACGGATACAATAAGCTCTATGACAGTGTTACCTGAAATGAGCGTCTGGGTTTAGTGCACGTTTCCATGTTGTATTGAGATTCGTTTCTTATTGTTTGTTACTACTGTATTAAATCTGCTGTGGTTAGTATAAGCGTTTAACGATAGCGTGGTAGATTTTTAACTTTTTTTTTTCCATTTCATCACCAGAACAACAGTGAGATTGTGTATTTCTTAAGGACAATTCCATCAAAGTATATTTTCACATATACACCAGACATATAACACGACACTGTAGATAAAGAATAAGGCAGTATGCCTCGTTTACCGAATATTTCACCACCCTTCATCCAATCACGATTTTGAAATATAGGAAAAACTGATACAATCTCATCGATGCCAGATCATAGCACCACAAATTATCTCGTTATTTCTTGAGCATGACAGTCCAATACATAACTTGCCTCTGTCTGAGGAGCCTCTTAACGTTGCCATCAATATGAACAAAAAGAAATAATAATAATAATAATAATAATAATAATAATAATAATAATAATCGTATGGCCTCAGCTATCGTGTGAAGACATTTTAATTTGACGCCGTCTGGCTGTCCGCTCGTCAATTTCGACGTTCCGTTTCACTCTAGGCTTAGTAGATGGCAGACCGAGTAAACCGAAACTCTCTTGGACTTTTAATTAATTTTGTCGGGTAAACACCAAATGTGTCACCAGAGATCTTTTAAATGCCGACATCCTACAACATGGAGTGACTAATGGACTTTTTCCCGCCCTTCAGAAATCCGACTACCTCTGCCGGGTTTGATCCCGCTATCTTGAGAACCGGAGGCCGACACTCTACCACTGATCAACAATGTAATGAGGAAGAGTTTAATTTCAGACATGTTTTTAAAATTGCTATCTTACGTTATTTTAATATAAATAAGTATTTCTTCAAGCTTTGTAGTGTATATACCCAAAGTATTACCATCGAGGATCACAGAGTTAGCTTTCGCTATTAATTTTGTGAATTCCATAATCATGTCAATATAATAATATTCATTATCCCCATCACCCTTCCTCTTTTATTATTAAATTATACTCTATTCTTTAGCAATTGTAAGATGTTTTAATTGTATTCCTATGATTTTTTTGTATTTGTAAGCCTAAATATTGTGTGTAAAATAGCCCGCGCAGTGGCTCCACGTCCTACCTCATAAGCACTTAGTATTTGCCAGAAATGCAACATTTCCTCCTTTCTCATCATATTATTTAACTAACGGAGCACGTTCGTTACTTCTATCATTCTAATCATCATAAGCATCCCCTTAAGAACACTGTATGCAGATTCTATGCTTTCACAAAACAAAAACAAAATAACTTTTACAGATTTTGAATGGAGTTTTCGATCTAACGCAAGATTGGAGTCCCTTCAGAGAGAATTACACACTCGGAACCATTCAAACCGCAATTATCACAGAGATTTAATTAAATCACGACGTAGAATTACCCCATTTAGATTGGAGTGTTCTTCACAAGATATCAAACGTAGAAAAAATGAAGATTACCACACTTTCAAACCACACTGTCACTTGCTAAAATTCTTCCAACCGAGCTCGATAGCTGCAGTCGCTTAAGTGCGGCCAGTATCTGGTATTCGGGAGATAGTAGGTTCGAACCCCACTGTCGACAGCCCTGAAAATGGTTTTCCGTGGTTTCCCATTTTCACACCAGGAAAATGCTGGGGCTGTACCTTAATTAAGGCCACGCCCGCTTCCTTCCCACTCTTAGCCCTTTCCTGTCCCATCGTCGCCGTAAGACCTGTTTGTGTCGGTGTGACGTAAAACAAGTAGCAAAAACAAATCTTCCAGATTTAAAAATCCACAATACCAGCCCTTCAGACCAGCAACTTAATGTTGAAAACATCCTAGGATATGAGCTACGAATTTTAGGCAAATAAAATATAATAAATTATGAGAATATATTCTCAATTGACTCCTAAAAATTACAACTTTTTCTTAGTCATCGTTATCCGGTCTACTGGATTGGCAATTTGACTTTTTCAATCACTACGGCCTCTAATGCGAGTCGATGCAGAGTTTCTCTTAAGCTCTATAACTACATTCGGTGTGGACATTTTTCAAAAAAATCAAAAAATCCTGAGGGTATTGAAGGAGCACATTACAGAAATAATTATGTAAATAAGTTAATTTGTCTACCATTCGAATAAAAATAAAACGAGTAGAGGAACAAGCGATTTTAGGCTGTTTTTCCGGAACTACGTTTAAGCCGGAAGAGATTGTCAATTCTTTTTAGTTTGATAGATCTATCTATGAATCACAATTTGAAATATTTCTGGGCCGTTTAGCCATTTAAAGTTAGGCATAATTGAGGAATTTGCTTAATTTTACGTTTTTCGTAGCATCGGGACTTCTACTGTACTTTGATAAGAAATGTGTTAACATTAAAATTTCCTACGTAGAATGTTGCTAACTGAAGCTTAGCTTATAGTTAATAAAATAAAACACAGATCCTACCTGATTTTTAATTTTTAATTTCGTGTGGCTATTTCTAGCCGAGTGCAGCCCTTGTAAGGCAGACCCTTCGATGGGGGTGGGCGGCATCTGCCATATGTAAGTAACTGCGTGTTATTGTGGTGAAGGATAGTGTTATGTGTGGTGGGTGAGTTGCTTGGATGTTGGGGACAGCACAAACACCCAGCCCACGAGCCATTGGAATTAACCAATTAAGGTTAGAATCCCCGACGCGGCCGGGAATCGAACCGAACCGAAGGCCAGTACTCTGACCATTCAGCCAACGAGTCGGACTCCTTCCTCATGTGACTGGGTGATACAAGGGTGAGTCATGACAACTACTTTATTTTGTCTCAAATGTGGGATCTACCGGACAAACTGAAGTATACAGATGGGAGTGGGGGGTCTTAACCATTTAGTGCATACTGTTGCCCTCAGGCAACATACAACTTTTCACCTGTATAAATGGATACAGATTGTGGACAGAGGTAGTTTTACGGCACACCTTCAACTGTACAGCCATTTAAAGACATATACCATTGATGCCTTTTTCTTGTTTTGTTTTCTTACATAACACAAGATAAAACAGCCCTACAACCAAAGATACTCCTTCCACCCCGTCAACATCCACGCGTACCAACCACCGTTTCTTTTACGTGGGCCCTCCCCATCACATTACCGCAGGCTTTAGGAGTACCCCAGGCTCAACCTCAAAGACATTACCGACCTATGGTCGTGCAAGCTGTACTTGCGCCTTGCAGTACGTACCCACGGCTTAGCGTGAAATTGCACTCGCACACATACATAACACTGTCCTCCATCACAATAATACGCAGTTCCCTACACATGGCAGATGCCGCCCACCCTCATCGGAGGGTCTACCTTACAAGGGCTGCACTCGGCTAGAAATAGCCACACGAAATTAAAATTAAAAGCGTTAAATTGTTAAAAATCTTATATATACCCCGTTATGGCAATCCACATCACATATGAGATTTAAGCTATTAGCCCCAGTTAAGAATTGCTGGTAAACCTAAAACACTGAACGTAAGTTGAACATTGAAGTTTGAAAATTTCTTCACCAAACTAAAACGAAAAATAATTCATGCAGTAAAGGGTTAAGATGATGAGGAATGTATGAATAATGCCGGATAGGGGAGGCAACTGTCCACCATGACATACTTGTGCTACACAGTATTGAATCTCAGAGAGTATAGCAGCATTTGCGACAAACCCTCAGAGTAGTTCTCTACATCGTCCAGATTTGTAATGTCCTCTCGTGTCAAAAGACGGCTCGCATGCAATGGTTCATTCACTTTGGCTATGGGACCAAAATTGCACAGAGACAGGTCCGGTGAGTGAGTCGGATATTCTAGTACTTCCCACCCCTAGCGCTTAAGTTGCCCTCCCTGATGCAGTTTTACACAGTGATGGTGAGCTGTGTCCATTCTTTGAGCACATCTATGCAGAGGGTAATTAATTCACGACACACATCGGTCCAGACATCAATAAGTCTTCCGGAATGTTGTATGTTGCTCCTTGTTTCAAGTCCGTACTGAAATGCTGATTTTAATCTCACAGTGGTTTGGTATGGAAGGACATTATTCCCTGTAGCTTCCACAAGCTCTCTACAACATTCTATCGCATTGTAACCCTGGTGACCGGCCAGTTTGAAGTTGTTGTTGTTGTTGTTGTTGTTTGAGTCATCAGTCCATAGACTGGTTTGATGCAGCTCTCTATGCCACCCTATCTTGTGCTAACCTTTTCATTTCTACGTAACTATTGCATCCTACATCTGCTCTAATCTGCTTGTCATATTCATACCTTGGTCTACCCCTACCGTTCTTACCACCTACACTTCCTTCCAAAACCAACTGAACAAGTCCTGGGTGTCTTAAGATGTCTCCTATCATTCTATCTCTTCTTCTCGTCAAATTTAGCCAAATCGATCTCCTCTCAACAATTCGATTCAGTATCTCTTCATTCGTGATTCGATCTATCCATCTCACCTTCAGCATTCTTCTGTAACACCACATTTCAAAAGCTTCTATTCTCTTTCTTTCTGAGCTAGTTATCGTCCATGTTTCACTTCCATACAATGCCACGCTCCACACGAAAGTCTTCAAAAACATCTTTCTAATTCCTATATCAATGTTTGAAGCGAGCAAATTTCTTTTCTTAAGAAAGCTCTTCCTTGCTTGTGCTAGTCTGCATTTTATGTCCTCCTTACTTCTGCCATCGTTAGTTATTTTACTACCCAAGTAACAATATTCATCTACTTCCTTTAAGACTTCATTTCCTAATCTAATATTTCCTGCAACACCTGCCTTCGTTCGACTGCACTCCATTACTTTTGTTTTGGACTTATTTATTTTCATCTTGTACTCCTTACCCAAGACTTCATCCATACCATTCAGCAACTTCTCGAGATCTTCTGGAGTCTCAGATAAAATAACAATATCATCGGCAAATCTCAAGGTTTTGATTTCCTCTCCTTGGACTGTGATTCCCTTTCCAAACTTCTCCTTGATTTACTTTACTGCCTGTTCTATGTAAACATTGAAAAGGAGAGGGGACAAACTGCAGCCTTGCCTCACTCCTTTCTGGATTGCTGCTTCTTTTTCAAAGCCCTCGATTCTTATCACTGCAGACTGATATTTATACAGATTGTAGATAATTCTTCGTTCTCGGTATCTGATCCCTATCATCTTCAGAATCATAAATAGCTTGGTCCAATCAACATTATCGAATGCCTTTTCTAGATCTACGAACGCCATATATGTGGGCTTGTCCTTCTTGATTCGATCCTGTAAGATCAGTTTGAAGTACGCTCGCTATTCTTGCCTCGTCACATGCACCGTGTACGGAGCCTGAATCACTACTGCTGCCCCATCGCCCTCTGCGTGGTATTTGTCTAACGCACCGCCATTGTCCCTGCACAATGAGTGTCATACTTTCCAGGACGTAATGACCCTTGTATTATAGCACCGCTCAAACGCGAGGAAAAAAATATTTGCCATTCCAATCCTCCTATTTGGTTCAATGAATTAATGGGATTTATGTTAAAATTTGAGCTTCAGTTAACACTCCACACATTCTCCATTATTGCCATCCTATAAATATACTTCTTCACTTATGATGCGACAAAGGAAAGCCATCTCTATACAGACTACGAACGTCCTTGGAGGACTAGAAGTTAAAGGCTTCCATTACCCATAATCCACCGAACAGGTCGGCCCATTGCGCTGCTCTTCCTTGTGTGAAGTGTAACGCCCAAGTTTCGTCACCAGTGACAATCTAGTCCAAAGTTCGACACCATGGCTAAATGGTTAGCGTGCTGGCCTCTGGTCACAGGGATCTGGGGTGCGATTCCCGGCAGGGTCGGCAATTTTAACTATAATTTGTTAATTCCGCTGGCACGGGGCTGGGTGTATGTGTCTCCAACATCATTTTATCCTTATCACAAAGTGCAGGTCGCCTACGGATATCAAATCATGTTGAATTTTTCCTCGGACACTCTCGGCACTAAAATCCATATGCAATTTCTTAAAGTCCAAAAAGATGTCCATTTCGTATTATTGCGGCGGAGACCGAAAAACAATTACGGGAGTGGCGGCATCCCTCTTCGCCCAAGCCGTTAACAAACACCAATGAAGAGGTGAAAGATGAGGTTCAGTACTTCCTCAACGACATGGTGGTGAGCTGGTATGGCACACAAGAACTGTCATAGCGTCTACAAAGTCCACTGACCGAAATAGTGATTATGTAGAAAAATAGATAAATGTTCAGCCTTTAAAGCGATGTAAATATTATAGTAAACAATTCTTTGTATTTATAACAAAATGGGAGAGCTTATTTTTGGGTTTACCCTCCTATAATTTTGTGTGTATTTGTGCGTTTGGCTCATCTTGGATGAAATTAGTTCAAACAAACAACCAGTGTTTTATTAATAACAAAAATAATTTAAAGTGGATAAGCTTAAATATTAGATTAGGAAATGAAGCCTTAAAGGAAGTAGATGAATATTGTTACTTGGGTAGTAAAATAACTAACGATGGCAGAAGTAAGGAGGACATAAAATGCAGACTAGCACAAGCAAGGAAGAGCTTTCTTAAGAAAAGAAATTTGCTCACTTCAAACATTGATATCGGAATTAGAAAGATGTTTTTGAAGACTTTCGTGTGGAGTGTGGCATTGTATGGAAGTGAAACATGGACGATAACTAGCTCAGAAAGAAAGAGAATAGAAGCTTTTGAAATGTGGTGTTACAGAAGAATGCTGAAGGTGAGATGGATAGATCGAATCACGAATGAAGAGATACTGAATCGAATTGGTGAGAGGAGATCGATTTGGCTAAATTTGACGAAAAGAAGAGATAGAATGATAGGACACATCTTAAGACACCCAGGACCTGTTCAGTTGGTTTTTGAAGGAAGTGTAGGTGGTAAGAACGGTAGGGGTAGACCAAGGTATGAATATGACAAGCAGATTAGAGCAGATGTAGGATGCAATAGTTACGTAGAAATGAAAAGGTTAGCGCAGGATAGAGTGGCATGGAGAGCTGCATCAAACCAGTCTATGGACTGATGACTCAAAACAACAACAAGCTTAAATAAGAGTAACATCAAGGTGATGTTTGCATATGGTACTACGAAGCATTCCATCATCTAGCAATCAATCTAGTTAAACAAACAAGATCAAACAATATCACTAGTTGCGTACAACTGAGGTGCTATTTAGGATTATAATGTAAAAAAAATAACTTACCTCCTGCTTTGTGATGTAAATAGGTTTGTTGAGGATGACCCACACCGTCGTCTCCCAGCAGCCGGGATGCGTCGTGGAGCCCTCGTACGTCATGTAGTGTTCCGTGTCTGGTAGTAAACTCCTCAGCGACAAATGTCTGATGGGCGTCGACGTAGCTGAAACAAAATGTATGCATCCTGTAAATTCTTCACACTTTGATATAACAAAAGTGTAGAAAACTGAAAGTATGCAGATAACAGCTTAAGTTTTCTCGACTGGTATCACGATGAACAGAAATGTTCCGACTTGTAGTACCGACCTCCGTGGAGAGCAGAACCTTACGAATGTTTGGTGCAGGCTCCGGCGAAATGCTGCAAACTAGAAACTCAATTGAACAAGCCAGAAACATTCCTTCCGTTTTTTGTCCAACCCTTGTCCCGTTTCTCTACGGGGCCGGGTATGAGGCAAGATGAATCTGTCATGGGGGGTTCGTATAACCGGATGCCCTTCCTAACATCAACCTCATCAGAGGAGTGAATGACATGAAATGAATGACCTGATATATGACAGTAGGAAGGGAGAGGCTGAAACCCGGTGCCGGGACGTGGTCTATTCCTGTCGGGGAGCACAAAAAGGAGTGCTGAAGGCTTAACGTCTCCATCTGACGAACGAATCACCATCAACAGCGTCATATGCACTCACTCCATATAAGCATTGCGGAGAGGTTTGGAATTCAATCCACGCTTTTGGCACGCAGTCTAATGATCAGAAATTGTATACCACCACCTCCCCTACCCTGCCGGCCAACATTCTGATGGTGAGATTTTTTAGACCTCCGGGACTCGAACCGGCTACCCACTGTGTCAGACCATTAAGACTTCAACGATCATGGCCACCAGGCGGAATCCAGAAAATTCCTTCTATATCCACAAAGAGGGAATGGATTTTCTAGCGCTAATAGATTAGAATGCAAACCTATTTACCCGCGCGACGGTTCTACAGTGAGATTTGCATAAATATTAGCAATCTGAACTATCAAAACCCCTAAAATTTATGCAACTCACCGACATAACTGTAGAGCAGCCAGATTATACTTTCGCCTGCTTCAAATACGTTTGCAGTATAACGTATTAGTGCATTTCCCCATAAACGAATAGAATTACCATATATGTACAATTAGTTGTCAAAAGTCATGGGACGACACTGAATGTGATGTATATAACACGTCGCTCCTCCGCGAGCGCTCCAAACGGCAGCAAATAAGGAGAGACATCGACTGTACAAGGTGTTGGAATCGTTCTCGAGAGAGCTGGACCCGCGCATCTTGCACTACTGCCCACAATTGGTCTTGTGTAGCTGGTGAAAGTTTAATGCAGCGTACACTAGCATCGACAGCATCCCATAAATGCTTGACCGGATTAAGATCAGGGGATATGGAGGGCCAATCCATGGTCGTAACTTCACTGGAGTGCTCCTGCAACCAACTGCGTGGCGCCAAGGTGAAATCGCGCATTGTCCTGTTGAATCATGGCATCTCCATCAGGGTACTCCAGGGCCAGAAAGGGATGCAGATGGTCTGAAATAATGTCTATATAACATGCACCTGCCAGCAATCCCTGTAGCCGGATAATGGGGCATACTTGCGACCATGACCACCTAGACCAGACCTGTACCACCTACCGCCTGGACTCAACCGCACTCTCACGCGCCCATCAGCTCGATACAACTGGAACTGGGATTCATTTGACCATACCACACACCACCAGTGTTCCATGGTCCATTGCCGAGGTTCGTGGGCCCATGCACGTCGTTGAGCTCTGTGTTGAGGTGGAAGCAAAGGGACACGAGTTGGTCCTTGGCTGATGAAGCCCATGCGGTGTAGTTGCCTCCTTACAGTCCTGATAGAAATGGGTTCCTGTCTCCCGACATTCAACTGCGTGGTGATCCGACTCATAGTAGCCCGTCGAGTGACCAGCATGGTTCTGCGAAGGCAACGTGGTATCCGTTCGTTAAACACCTGTGGTCTTCCCGCGCGGCGGTTGACGCGGGTGGCAACATTCTCTCTGCGATATTGAAGGTCCACCCTCGACAGTGTCGACCTCGGAAACCCGAATTCGCGTGTATTCTCCGCAATGCTATGACACATGCGCCGTGCGTCGATGATCATCACACGTTCAAGGTCGGTTAACTCGTGGCGTGTTGCCATCTACACGACACTGGTGTCTGTGACATACTGCTCAGTTACGCCGCGGCTAGCCGCAACGCTCAGAGGTCATACACGAAACATTTTCTAATGGGACACTCCTTCCTGAGACGTTTAGACAGTCAGTGAATGTTTCCGTGTTGAGTCCTCAGCCCGAAGGCTGGTTGAAACATCACAGCTCCAACATCAGCTGACATAAATGGCCTGGACATCACTGAAGGGGCATACTAAGTAAATGAAAATTGAGGTAGTTTCCCTTTGCTTTCCCCACCGAACCAGAAGTTGCTATTACATATCAGTCTGCCAAGCCCAATGAAATGAACGGACAAACCAACCGTATGAGCGATATTTTCAAACCATTCATAACAAGAGCTGGCTGCGTAAGTAATGACTGCTAGCATCGCTCATACCTCAGTCACTTTCATATTTTCAAAGCCAAAGGATGAGACTGAGACGGAAAAATGTGTTCTAGCCCACACTACAAAACACAGTGCACAGTAAACACCACGCCTTGCTAGCAAAGGCATCACCCACCATAATCAAAGACGGAAGTTCACAGAACGAACTAAAGTTACTACATTATCTCACAGCAGGGAAGTAAAACATCTCTGTACTTGAAAATCAAATTCATTCTGGATAATTTAGTTAAACGTAATATTCGTTTTGCTATTCCGATTTATATTTGTCAAATCTACTTTCTTGTGGTTTATTGTAAATCTTAAAATGTAGTTCATTCAGGGCCTCCAAGAGCAAAAGAAATAGGTGTTGAAGAGTTAACTACGGAGGGTAGCCATGATGTTCTCAGTATATAACCGACTCCTTTTTTTTAAATTATACTGGTGTTACAAATATTTATCGCATCACGAATGATTCTAAGTGTAAGATATTTCCCTTTACGAACGACAGAAGTTGCATCAAAAATGATTTGATGGTCATTATTTATGGCATATTCTGTCACAGCACACTTCTCTGCCTGGCAAAGACGAAACTGCCTGCGATGTTCCTTAACGCTCTTTGCTACCTTTCTACATGTTTGGCCAACAAAAACCGATCCATGGAAACAAGGAATCATATACATTCCAGCACAGTTTAAACCAATAGGACCTTTAACGGATCCCAAGAAACTGCTTATGATGATATTAGGCTTAAAGACGGTAATGTAATGACATTGTAATTTCTGAGAATATTGCCAATCCTATCCTCGACAGATTGTACGTATATCAAGGAGGCCAGGCTTAACGGACGAGAATCACGTGAAAATCTGTCTTTTGGCTTGGGGTGTAGCACTTCGTCAATCTACTTTCTTCAGTAAATATTGCTCAGAAATGTTCTGGTTAGGAATTAAATTCACCGTTTAACTTATCCTCCTCGCAAACCTCCATTGCTCGGCTGATAACAGTGTTAATCACAGCACTTCTTGCAGTGGTAAGTATGTAAAGAAGATGGAGAAGTAACCGATTGATTGCCCATGGCAATAGAAATGTTATGATGGGTATAGTGCGCATTGGTATCACCTAAATATCACTATAAAATTTGTCACAAATGGAACATAATAATTACTTTTACACATATCAAGTGAAAAATCCCTGGCAAATTAAGAAATATATGTTTTTTTGGAGAATATTAATACGTACTTTACTACTTTGCAAGTACATTTGGTGTTGCGCTCACAGTGACACACGTATGTCTTTTGTCTTACACTTTGAACAATTTCGTGTGTGATATCTGTGTTCACTGAAGTTCTTTGTTTTCGTTTCATTCTTCACTTGTCAGTGACATCATTTCATGAATTGTATCGCGAAATGCAATATTTAATAGGCGACAAAATGATATGGCCAATGTACAGAAGAAAAATTCAGTGGACTAGTGATTTATTGGTCCAGGGATCATGCTATTTATCTTTTGACCTCCATTTTGCTGTTTGTACTGGTCAAAGATAATGAGAATCTACAGACATAGCACTCCCATTCCACGGTGCTAGCCCTAGACCTGAATAAAGTAACAAAGACGGCACCAGCAGCGAATGGACAAAGATAATGAGAATCCACAGACATAGCCCTCCCATTCCACGGTGCTAGCCCTGGACCTGAAGAAAGTAACAAAAGACGGCACCAGCAGCGTAGTACGACATAAACCAGTCCTGTCTACAAGCCTTAAGTATGTTTTCATATTTCTCAAATAACGACGGTATTTCTTAATTTGCCAGGGATTTTTCACTTGATATGTGTAAAAGCAATTATTATGTTCCATTTGTGACAAATTTTATAGTGATATTTGGGTGATACCTTTGCGCATCATACCCGTTATGATATATAATATGGAACTGAAAACATAGGCAATTTCAAAATAACCCGGATAAGGTCATGCAGAAGTTCTAACGAATTTGTTCAAATATTTTCCTTTATGCTGTACAAGTAAAATAAATTTACATCGTAACGTGTTGTCTCCTCTTTATTTGAAGAGGATTAATAATAGCCTGACACTCAGGCAGAATTTTTAAACAATTAAGGCAAACTTACCACTTTAGTGGCTGTTGCGTGCAATATTTATTTTAAGCTATGGTGAATTTGCTTAATTTTAATTTCATATTTAATCATATAAAATTTTGATATGCGCCAATGGAAATGATTCATGTTTGTTGTTGCGTGTGTGCTTGTTGCTATGAAAGATTTGAAGAGTTACGCAGTAATACAACATCAAAATTAATGCTATTTGAAGCAGTGAACATTCCGCTCAGCTACCAGAGTCTTTTTTTTTTTTTTTTTTTTTTTTTTTTTGCGAGTTGCTTTACGTCGCACCGACACAGATAGGTCTTATTGCGACGATGGGACAGGAAAGGGCTAGGAGTGGGAAGGAAGCGGCCGTGTCCTTAATTAAAGTACAGCATTTGCCTGGTGTGAAAATGGGAAACCATGGAAAACCATCTTCAGGGCTGCCGACAGCGGGGTTCGAACCCACTAACACACGAATACTGGATACTGGCAGCACTTGAGCTACTGCAGCTATCGATCTCGGTACCAGAGTCGTAAACATGGTCCTGGGCTAATGACGGTAATATGAACTTCATGATATTCATGATATACTTAGATACATGAGATATTTATCTGTCGGAAATGGATTAAGCTATTCATTATTCAACACGGTGACGGCGGTAGCTTACTTGGGCTGGTAATAATAATTTTGTGTCACTATTTCTAGGCGAGTGCAGCCCTTGTAAGGCAGACCCTCCGATGAGGGTGGGCGGCATCTGCCATGTGTAGGTAACTATGTGTTATTGTGGTGGAGGGTAGTGTTATGTGTGGTGTGTGAGTTGCAAGGATGTTGAGGACAGCACAAACACCCAGCCCCAGAGCAATTGGAATTAACCAATGAAGGTTAAAATCCCCGACCCGGCCTGGAATCGAACCCGAGACCCTCTGAACCGAAGGCCAGTACACTGACCATTCAGCCAACGAGTCGGACGGGCTGGTAATGCAGAGGCGTCATTTTTGCTGTGAATGGGTATGGAATCATAGTGCTGCAATCAGGTGGCAAAAACTATTCAAACTGCGTAAGTTTGGTGATCGCTGATTCATAGACTCTCGGACAAAAACTACTAGGAGATGATTTCTAATATAATTGTGTGGAAATGTGGTAAAGTGTCATTTTCCGTACTCGTTTGAGTACGGAAAGAAGGAAAATAATGCCATATTATGAAATACATTTTATTTCACAGTGTACAGGGAAGACCTATTCTAAAACACAAAACTTCAGAAAAAGCCTTGTTTTAATGTAGAAAACATATTTTAGCAGATAAAGTAGGGGTCCCTACACTTCGAGAAACGTAAAATTAAGCAATTTCCTCAATTGTGCCGAAAGTTGTAGGGCCAAAGAGCCCGGAAAGGTTTCCAATTGTGAGTCTTCGATTGCTCTATCAAACTAAAGGAAATTCTAAAACCACTTGTGGCCTAAATGTAGTTCCGGAAAACAGCCTGAAGTCGCTTGTTTCTTTACTCGTGTTCTTTTTTTTCTTCAAATCGCCGCAAAATAAACTTATAACATCATTATTTCTGTAATGTGTTCCTTGGTTCAATACCCTCAGGTGTTAATTTTTTTTTTTTTAATGTTTACACCGAATGCAGTTATAAGGGCTCAAGTGAAACTCACGTTAGCGCTCGTAGTGGTGCTTAAGTGAAACTCTGCATTGACTCACGTTAGCGCTCGTAGTGGTGCTTAAGTGAAACTCTGCATTGACTCACGTTAGCGCTCGTAGTGGTGCTTAAGTGAAACTCTGCATTGACTCACGTTAGCGCTCGTAGTGGTGCTTAAGTGAAACTCTGCATTGACTCACGCTAGCGCTCGTAGTGGTGCTTAAGTGAAACTCTGCATTGACTCACGTTAGCGCTCGTAGTGGTGCTCAAGTGAAACGATGCATTGACTCAAGTTAGCGCTCGTAGTGGTGCTTAAGTGAAACTCTGCATTGACTCACGTTAGCGCTCGTAGTGGTGCTTAAGTGAAACGATGCATTGACTCACATGAGCGCTCGTAGTGTTAGTAAAAGTTAAACTGCTCATTTAATCGAGCGGATAACGATGACTAAGGAAAGGATTGCAATTTTTAGGAATAAATAAAGAATATATCATCATACTTTATGTCCAGCCCCGTGGTGCAGGGGGCAACGCGTCTGCCTGTCTCCCGGCGGCCTCGGGTTCGATTCCCGGCCAGGTCAGGGGTTCTTATTTGTAAATGATTAATATCCCTGGCCTGGGGACTGGGTGTTTGTGTCGTCCTTAACGTTGCTTTCCTCATATTCAACACTCTACACTTCCGCAATTCCACTTACTCGTGTGATGAAAGTAGTGGCAAAAGATGTACAGAGATCGACGCCACGAACAAATGTCACTCTTTAAAAAAAGTACTTTATTAAATTTTATTCATCTAAAATTCGTAGTTCAAATCCCTAGGCTGGTTTCAACATTGAGTTGCTTGCCTGAAGGACTAGAAATGTGGTTTGTTTTTAGTCGATAAAATGACATGATAGCAGTATACTCATCTTTATAGGTAAACTATCTCATATTAGAGCGAATAGAGATACAATTCTCTTTCACCAGGGGCAGGAAGAGGGAATGATGATAACATTACAGTATTTCGCTTCCACAAAATGACGAGACAGTTCGAGTAACTTTACTGTGATGCTGAAGGACTGTCCGTAATATTTGTTACTTGGAGAGTAAAATGTGGGATGTATTCAAATTAATATAAGAAGTTTCCGGCGGTGGATGGTGTTCTAACTATGCGCTTAGGAAGATGTGAGAGTAAAGGATATGCTTCCTGGCCAGCATTTATCTTTCTCTGTTCCTCTCCTCAACATAAAGTACAATTTGTTAGGACACAGCGTGCAGGCGAAAGAAGCCGCACAAGTGGAAAGCGAATTTTTCACTCTTGAAGGAGAAATAAAAAAAAGTTTTGAGGGTAGCCGAAGGGGGAAAACAGCGGCGAAGGGGAGCGTCTGGGGGTGAGGGAGATCATTTGTAAGAGAGCCTGTAAGGGAGTGGTAAGGGAGCCTACAACGTTTCAGTTACTCGGTGTCAGGAACTGAAGCATGTCGCAACATTCGGCTTGCATTTCAACCCAGCAGTGCTTCAGGATCTCAGATAGACAAACAGAGAACGAACACAAGCTGGAAAGTTGGAGAAATAAATGGCCATATGTACAGAAGCTGAAGAGAAAGAACATGCAAAATGTGAGTGGAGTGAGCTTCATGAATACAAAGAAGTATTTCAAAACAAACCCGGGATAATTTGCTACGGAAGTCTCGCAGAAGCAATGACCATGCTAAAGGACAGGGACAGAATGAAATGCCAAACAAATTCATGCACTTAGCATTCCACGTCATGTAAATCATATTAAATTCTCACAAGCAGAAGTTGACTCTCATAAGCGTCAAATTAAGCACCCTTGCTAGCTACCAATGACTAATTCCTCTCCCAATAGAAGACAGATACACAGTAGAGCACCACCAGTCAGAAGTAATTGGTACCGGGGCTTGTTCGAATTGGCAAATTTTTAGGTTTGCATAATTTCCTTCGTAATGCAGCATTGCACAACAACTACGAATATTGGCGTGTAATAACCAACCAGGAATAACGGACTTTGTAAACGGAAATAAATAGTGGGTGAGTGATATTTTATGGAGTATGTGTAAGGAACTCGAGCTTTTATTTTATCAGTTTACCCTAGCTGCCTCTGTGGATCCGTGGTAGAGTGTCGGCCTCCGGATCCCAAGATAGTGGGTTCAAACCCGGCAGAGGTAGTCGGATTTTTGAAGGGCGGAAAAAAGTTCAATCGACACTCCATGTCGTACGATGTCGGCATGTAAAAGATCTCTGGTGATACATTTGGTATTTACCCGACAAAATTAATTAAAATCTCAGCCATAGACGCCCAAGAGAGATCCGGTTTACTCTAGGTCCGCTAGATGGCAGACAGAGTAAACCGGAACGTCGAAATTGACGAGCAGACAGCCAGATGGCGTCAAATCGAAATGTCTGCAAACGGTAGCTGAGGCCATACGATTATTGTTATCAGTTTACCCTCCAGGGTTGGTTTCTCCTCCAGACTCAGCAATGGATTCAACTTTTACCGCCTCAAGGGCAGTGTCCTGGAGCGTGAGACAATTGGTCGAGGATACAAGTGGGGAGGAGAACCAGTGCCTCACTCAGGCGTCCTCACCTGCAATGCTGAAAAGGGGTCTTGTGGGCGATAAGAAGATTGGAAGGGATAGACGAGGAAGAGGGAAAGAAGCGGCCGTAGCCTAAAATTAGGTACCATTCCGACATTTACCTGCAGAAGAAGTGCGAAACCACGGGATACCATTCGAGAATGGCGGAGGTAAGAATCGAACCCCCTCTACTCCGTTGACCTCCCGATTTTCAAAGGACTCCTATCCAGTCCTCGTACCACTTTTATAATTTCGTGGCAGAGCCAGAAATCGAACCAGTGGGTAGCAGCAAATCACATTAACCACTACACCACAGAGGCTCCCACTAACTTTGTTATATTATTTTATTAGATTGATTTCTGCCCTACCGCCATAAATAACCATAATAATGTTATTGGCTTTACGTCCCACTAACTACTTTTACGATTTTCGGAGACGCAAATATCCCGGAAATTAGTCCCACAGGAGTTATTTTACGTGCCAGTAAATCTACCGTCAGGAAGCTGACGTATTTGAGCACCTTCAAATACCACCGGACTGAGCCACGATAGGACCTGCCAAAGGTCTGAGCCACTCAGCCCGGCTTAAAGCCTTAAAGAGTTAAATATTACTTAATATTAATTTCATGTATGAATACTAAAAGTAATTTTCATTCAGAAATACCTTTTATTAAATTTCATTACATCTTTGACTGACAGAGTTTTTGGATCAACGGGTGTTCGGATTAGTCAGAACCTACCGTAATTTTAGTAATAGGCCTATATTACAACAATGATATTTGGCACGAAAGACTTGAAGGTAGGCCAACGGCCGTAGCCGTGTTGAAACACAGAATCCCGTGAGATCTCCGAAGTTAAGCAACATTGGGCATTACCAAGATTTGGATTGGTTGCTACGCGCTGTTGATGGGGGTAAGGGAATGGAGGAGCGGAACGGAACTGGTCACCCTACCGTACGTAAACTCCGGCTCAGGCACACTTCTGCGAAGGCTCGGACCTGCCTTCGGGCAGAATATATCCATACCTTACTTGAAGGTAGAAGATCTGGACTTTCCAGGTGATGAATAATCCCATTTGTTGAACATTACTAAAACAATTCATTCTGCTACCAAAATGAGACGTAGTAATTAACAAAATGGGCTGATTTTGCGCCGGAATCACGAACACTGGTCTTAAATCAACTTATGGGATAATTATCTATACTAATATTATAAAGAGGAAAAATTCGTTTGTTTGTAACGAATAGACTCAAAAACTACTGAACCGATTTTAAAAATTCCTTCACCTATAGAAAGCTACATTGTTAGTGAGTAACATGGGCTGTATTTCATTTTCAAAACAATTCTAGATGGGGGGGCAAGGGGGGAGATATAAAAATAATAGACTAATATAGGCAAAATATCGAATTTGTCGTATAAGGACGAGACAAAGCTCAATTTAATACTCTTGACGCAAAGAACAAAACTCGGTAAGCCCTACGGGCTCGAAAACCCTGTTTTAAGGCCGTAAAACCAACCGTTACGGAGATATTGGCACCACACTACCCCTGCTCTAGGAATCGGATAAAAGAAATGAACTGCTGTAACCATGGCAACGTCAGCTCCAGGATTATAGAGCAGCAAGATTACGCATGTACGTTTGGGCATAGCTGCCAACCAAAATTGGTACACACAAGACTTAATACCTGGGAAAAATATACTGTTGTGTAAGGCACTCATAGGACTCCTTTGGGTGGGGATGCAAAGGGGGTGAAGTATAAAAATCTTATCTTACTATATATAAAAATGGATGTATGTATGTGTATGTAAATGACATCTCCTCCTAAACCACTGGAGCAATTTCAACCGAACTTGGTACACGTATTACTTACTATCGGGAGACGAGCACTGTGGGGGTAAGCCATCCCTAGCGCCCTTAAGGGAGGGGGTCAGGGGGTTAATTATAAAAATAATCGAGAATAGTTTCGAATACATAGTTTTCGGGGTCGCTGAGTTGAAAAGAATTTAGAATTTAGAATTTAGAATTTAGAATTTTTTAAAGTCCAAGTTCATCCCCCTATTAGGTGGCGAGCGAATGGGGGTTGAGATATAGAAATAATTAAAAACAGTTTCGAATCCATAGATTTCAGGGTCTCTGAGATGAATAGTAATACTCCGGATTTTTTACAGGTCGAAGTGGAAGAGGGGGGGGGGCGAAGAGAGTGAGATATAAAAATAATCGAAAAACTATATATAAAATATTATCATCTTCTTCTTACTATATATAAAAATGGATGTATGTGTGTGCGTGTATGTGTGCGCGGGTGTGTAAATGACGCATCTCCTCCTAAACCACTGGCGCAATTTCACCAAACTTGGTACACATGTCATTTAGTATCAGGGGACAATCCGCGTGGGGGTAAGACACCCCTAGCACCCTTATGGGCAGAGGGCGAAGGGGTGGTATAAAAATAATCTAGAATAGTATCGAATCCATAGTTTTCGTGGTCGCTGAAATTAATAGTGACACTCCGAATTTTTTAAAGTTCATGTTCAGCCCCCTTTGGGGTGGGGGTGAGGGGGGAGTGAAATATTAAAATAATCGAAAACAGTGTCGAATCTACAGCTTTCGGGGTCACTGAGATGAATGGTTACAATCCAGATTCTCTCTCTCTTAGGGGTGGAGGGCGAGAGGGGGACAATCTAATTGACAGTTGAAATCCTGTACATCGTATCTATAGTGCGACGGCTAAATACATATACTGTACAGTAGTTATCACTTACTAATTTTTGACAGGATCAAATACTTCCCAGTCGATTCGAGCTTCTCTAAGGACGAAGTTTTACTCGAAAATTAAATAATCTAAAACTTGAAATCAAACACATCTAAAACTACATTATAGATCGTAACATATCAATCTGCAAGTCAAAAAGGAATTCTATAATAATTCACTTCACACATAACTAACTGGTAATGCAAATCTTAAAGGGAAATACTCAGAAACTATCCGGGCAACGCCGGGTACTACAGCTAGTCCTTGTTTCTTACTTTCTTAATACGTTTACCCTCCACGGTTGGTTTTCCCCCCAGACTCTACGAGGGATTCCACTTCCACCGCCTCAAGGACAGTGTTCTGGAGCGCGAGACTTTTTGTTAGGGATACAACAGGGAAGGATGACCAGTACCTCGCCGAGGCGGCCTCACCTGCAGTGTTGAGCAGGGGCCTTGTGGAGAGATGGGAAGGTTGGAAGGGACAGACAAGGAAGAAGAAAGGAAGGAAGCGGTTGTAGCCTTAAGTTAGGTACCATTCCGGCATTTGCCTTGGAGGAGAAGTGGGAAACCACGCAAAACCACTTCGAGGATGGTTGAGGTGGCAATTCAACCCCTGTCTACCTTGTTGACCTCGCGAGGCTCAGTGGACCCTGTTCCAGCCCTCGTGTCAGTTTTCAAATTTCTTTGCAGAGACAGGAATCGAACCCGGACCTCCAGCAGTGGCAGCAAACAACACTAACCACTACCCCCACAGAGAGAGACGACTACTAGTGTAGGTATGTATATTGAGAACTCAGCCGACAGCTTATGTCCTCTACAGCTCCACCTTCAGAATTCATAGATGGCCTAGGTATCAGTGAAGAAGCATACAAGGGAGATGAAGAATGAGGTGCTTCCTGTTGCTTTCCTCATCCACCCGGAAGTTCCTATCACATATCAGTTTTTTCACGGCCACTGAAATGTACGCAACAACCGACAGTATGGCCGACATTTTCACACGATTCATAACAGGAAATGGCATTATTAGTATTGCTTATATCTCGGTTACTTCCATACTGTCAAAGGCACGGATATGATAACTGAGTTGAGTGGCTGAGGCTCTGCATTTGGGAGACGCGTAGGTTCGAGCCCTACCTTTGGTTGTCCTCCAAATGGCTATCCGTGGTTTTCCAATTTCACTTCCAGACAAATGCTGGTACAGTTCCTATTCATACGCCACAGTCGATTCCTTCCAGCTCTTTGCCACATCTTATTCACCGTCGTTCATTCCACCTTCATCAGCTCATCAACTGAGGTTGGTGTCAGGAAGGGCATCCGGCAGTAAAACGTGCCATATAAATTCATGTCACTTCCTCCCCGACCCCGTATCAAGAAATGCGACTAAGGGGTAAAAAATTTGTTCTACCATTTAATAATAATAATAATAATAATAATAATAATAATAATAATAATAATAATGTTTGTTGTTTTTGTTACTTGTTTAACGCCACTCTAACACATGGAAGGTTTTTCGGCGATGGAAACCCCTGTGGGTGGGAGAGGTAGAGTTCATCCACGGTATCCCCTACCTGTCGCAAGAGGCGACCAAATGGGACTCCAGGGGCTCATCACTTGGAAGAGTGGGTTTGCGACCAAGGAGCCCTTAGCTGAGTCTTGGCACTGCTTAGACTTACTTGTTCCAGGCTCCTCACTTTCCTCTATCCTCTCCGACCTCTATTGGTCAACTATTGCCCTCTTCGACTCCGATGGTATACGGTCCGCGATGCCTAGGGAGTCTTTCATTTTCACGTCCTTCTTTTCCCTTGTCTTTCTTTGGCCGGTACCTTAATGTTTCGTAGTGTCGGACCCTTCCATTTTTATTCTTTCATTGGCATTATATAGAGAAAGGTTGCCTAGTGTTATTTCCTATTCAAATAATAATAATAATAATAATAATAATAATAATAATAATAATAATAATAATCGTATGGCCTCAGCTACCGTGTGCAGACATTTCAATTGACGCTATCTGGCTGTCTGCTCGTCAATTTCGACGTTCCGTTTTACTCTAGGCCCCCACTAGAAGGCAGACCGAGTAGACCGAAACTCTCTTGGGCGTCTATGGCTGAGATTTAAATGAATTTTGTCGGGTAAACACGAAATGTGTCACCAGAGATCTTTTACATGCCGACATCGTACGACATGGAGTGTCGAATGGACTTTTTTTCGCCCTTCAAAAATCCGACTACCTCTGCCGGGTTTGAACCCGCTATCTTGGGATCCGGAGGCCGACACTCTACCTCTGATCCACAGAGGCAGCTATTCAAACAATAATCACCACTTTCGTCAACGGAAGGATGGGAAAGGGTTAGGACTGAAAAGGTAGCGGCCATTTTCAGGGCTGCCGACGGTGGGTTTCGAACCCACACACTCGCAGATGTACGCTCACAGCTGCGCGACCCTAACTGCATGGCCATCTCGCTCGGTTTATTGGCTTCACCTCCATGTAATTACTTTAACGATTTTCAGTGACGCCGAGATGCCGGAATGTTGTCCCGCAGGATTTTTTTACGTGCCAGTATATCTACCTCAGCACCTTTAAATACCACGGACTGAGCCAGGATCGAACCTACTAAATTTGGTTCAGAAAGCCAACACCTTAACCGACTGGCTTTCTATTATTTACCAGAAGAAAAAGGGCACTGTGAAAACAAAAGGTCTCGCTAGTAAAGGCAGGCCTAGTTTGAAGGTTATCTTTTTTTAAATTCAAGTGAGTATGTGATCGGACATAACAACAGGGTACATAACCTGAATCCCCACACACTAGACAAATAAATAAATAAATAAATAAATAAATAAATAAATAAATAAAAACCCTCAGCCTGTTTCCATTCATCCGAACGGATCAGTAATGGAACAAATGAAGTCCCCATCTACCAGCGAGGATTGGAATTTTGCCGGCTGCCGAAGCATGTCTCATTCCTCTGGAGCAATGATTAACGACGGACAGATGAAATGAAATGATATTGGAGAATGTCGCAGTAATGAAAGATGACAGGGAAAACTGCAGTACCCGGAAAAAAACCTGTCCCCACTGCGCTTTGTCCAGCACAAGTATCAAATTGTGTGACGAGGATTTGAACCACAGAACCCGGCGGTGAGTCGCCAGCACGCTGCCACCTGAGATACGGAGGCTGTAAATAAATAAATAAATAAATAAATAAATAAATAAATAAATAAATAAATAAATAAATATTTGCTTTACGTCCCAATAATTACTTTTTACGGTTTTCGGAGACGCCGAGATACCGGAATTTAGTCCCGCACGAGTTCGTTGACGTGCTTGTAAATTTACCGACACGAGGCTGACGTATCTGAGCATCTTTAAATAACTTACCACCGGACTGAGCCAGAATCGAACCTGTCAAGTTGAGGTCAGGAGGTCAGATCCTCAACCGCCTGAGCCACTCCGCCCGGCGATAAAATAAAAAAATAAACAATAAAAATAACCACGCATATCTAAATGTCAGTCTTCTGATTATAGCGAGAGCAGAATATTTCAGTTCTTTAGTAAACGAGTTCTGTGTTTCTTTCTGCAGTGTAACACTCTCAGTGTATAAATAATTATAACATGGGGTGCAGAGGAAGGAAATGTCTCTCCTTTGTCGTCATACATTTGAATACTGTATATTCATTTCAAGCCGCGCGAGTTATGTGAATATTAACCCGGGTTTCATTAAAATTTAAGTTATTCATGCGGAATTCATAGCAGGAACGTTCTAATCGTGAAATATTAAAACACAGAAAGTTCGTAACAGTATACGATAGCAACGAATGCCTACCCAAATTTGTTCTGGAAATAGTTTCAAAAACGCAATAATATCGAATGTTTTACCAATTCATTTGTCAGTAGAATGATCCCGATGATACATTGACAGTGAAGCATTTATTAAAAACGAGCTACAGAAGTTCTTAGGCCCATATTCAACATCGCGAGTATACAGCTAAGGAAACCGCGAAAACAGCTATTTTGAATTCACCAACAACATTGTGTCGGATAACAAGCATTATACTGGTTTAAAATTGGCCCGTAAAATAGAAAAACTAAGACATCCTTTCAAGTTGGCAGCACCTAGACGGTGGAATGTATTTAACCGGAAGAGAAAATCATAACAACGAGGACCAAGATTATGCCATAAAATGGATTAAAAAAGAAGGCGCTACTTAATTTGAGGATTACGGTGACACTGATTTTGAAATGCATTTTAGGTTATCTAAAGTTTCGACACTGTCCGGGTTACCCATGATCGAATATAACCTGGAATTCCCAACAGATAGCTAAGCCTGAGAGGAATTTTCGATGAAGAATTACTGCCTTAGTTTTTGAGGAGCAATACAATACGGAGGCTAAAATTTGTCTTGTTATTCGCTATGTTAGGGGCTGCCTGGCCGAGGATGTAAAGGCGTGCTCGGTTCGCCCGGAAGGACGTGGGTTCGAATCCCCGTCAGGAAGTCGTAAAAAATTAAGAAACGGGATTTCCACTTCCGGAGGTGCATATGGCCCTGAGGTTCACTCAGCCTACACCGAAAACGAGTACCAGGTTAATTCCTGGGTGCAAAGGCGGCCGGGCGTAGAGCTAACCACTCTACCCCATCACGTGCAGAGTTTAACAATGGTGGAAGCCTTTACCTTCCACTCCTCCAAGAGCCTTCATGGCCTGTACGGAGGTGATTTTGCTTTGCTATTCTCTATGTTGTTAATGCTTTCTGCCACCAAATTCAATAACAATTATTTCTCTTAGAAAGTCATATTAGGCTTCTTTCTTCGTTTCTGGTCAATAGCGGACATAATTTGTGATAAATCATTTCCAAACCTAGAATGACATCAGCAACTTGCTTACATTTCGATAGTAGTGGCAGAACGTAGGCATTTGTTTCCCGTGCGTTAGTATGGAAACATTAAGGTTCAAATTCAGATTGAAAGGAAATCGTAGTTATGGCAAAGACACCACAGAGAATACGCGCCACTTTGCGGGATATCGCAAGACATTGATTGCCAGCGCACCTAGCGGGAGGGCCTCGAAACTGAATGTCGTAGTACACTATACATTATGTATTATGCCGAAAGTGTTAAGTTCCAAAACGTCTTTAATTAAAACGTGGTTACAGAATTTTCCCCATTTTACATCGGATTTTAAAATTATATTATGTGACTTTGCAGCAAACAGGTGAGTGAAACTTATTTTATATATACCACTTGTTTTATATTTACCCTTATCAAGTTATTATCAATTTAGCAAAGTAAATATGGTATTTTAATATATGCTTATTAAAATACGTAAAATACATAAAATTGGAGCTGCCTAAAAATTATTTTAGAACCTATTTTTGGGTCTATTTTTGGCAGCTAAAATAACATTTAGGCACCTGATATTCCGAGGTCTAAAAATCACGATTGCATATTTCTGTGGTGGTTGGATGTGTAGTGTCTTGTCTGAATATGAAGAGAAACGTGCTGGAACAAACACAAACACCCACTCTCCGAGCTATAATAATTAATTAGAAGCGATTAAAATATTCGATCCAGCCGCGGGTCGAATCCAGGACATCCTGAAACGAAGGCCTCAACACTGACCATTCAATCAAGGACTCGGACGAAACGAAATCATTGTTGTGTTTCACTATTTCTATCAGTCTTAACATGCAACTTTCGTAGTTTCAATCTTGCCGCCTGATGTTTAAGGTCGGGCCGCCAGGTGCGCCACTGTCAACATGTATCTCAGTTTAGTGCGGGAGAATACAGAAGTGTCCAGTATTATCTATAGTGTATTTGCTATTAGGTCGTGTTAAGTGCATGTAGTACATGTAGTATTGTCTATGGTGTATTTACTTTTGGTAAACCGAGATAATAAATTCTGTGGTGTATACAGAAGTGAGCGTTATACGAGATAATGGGATTATCCGAGTTCTGGAAGTCTAAGATAACAGCAAAAGTAACTGAGGTTAGCGAATAGGTGCCTCATAGAAATCGTGGAGCAGACTACGGTTGTATTTACTCATGAGAGAGATTATGAATCTTGGGGAATTTCTAGATCAGGAGTCATCGTATCTACATACTGTCGTGTAGGTTGGAGGTAGTGTAGTGTGTTGTCTGAATATGAGGAGAAACGTGTTGGAACAAAAAGGAACACCCACTTTCCGACATATAATAATTAATTAGACGCGATTAAAATAGTCACCTGGAAAGATTTGTATTTTAAGGAACATTTGTACATCATGGTTAAGGGTAGGGGACGACAAGGAATCAGGGAATGATGAAGTAGTCCTGTCAAGCGATCATTCACCGAATCAGTATTGAAATATTAAAAATATAATTAAAACAAGTATATTGCCATTGATGCTTTCACGGCCCGTACTGATAGACATGATATAGGCTTTTGGACTTATGCTATGTCAAGAAAATAAGGTTCTCTGTGAAACAAAAATAATTTCACCTTATTTTCTTGACACGACATAAGCCCAAAAGCCTATATCATGTCTATAAAGCAAACATATTTTACTTTAAAGGAAAAAATTTAAGAAATTACTTTTCATTGCAATTTATTCTTATTAATAGTTTAGAACGAAACTGCTGTGTTTACTGGGCCGACCAAAAGCTTTTTTTTGTTTGTTTGTTTACAAGTGGCTTTACGTCGCACCGACACAGATAGGTCTTATGGTGACGGTGGGGCAGGAAAGGCTTAGGAGTGGGAAGAAAGCTATTTGTTTTACGTCGCACCGATACAGATAGGTATTTTGGAGACGATGGGATAGGAAAGGCCTAGGAATGGAAAAGAAGCGGCCGTGGCCTTAATTAAAGTACAGCCCCAGCATTTGCCTGGTGTGAAGATGGGAAACCACGGAAAACTATCTTCAGGGCTGCCGACAGTGGGGTTCGAACCCACTATCCCCCGAATACTGGATACTGGCCACACTTAAGCGACATCAGTTAGTCAAATTTTTTGGAAATATTACGTATTTTTTATACTTTGATTGGTTGAAGTATCACCACCAAGATTCTTCTGTAGACGTATACTTTATAGTATAAACATAAAAAGTTCCGAAAAATGCGGCACCAATTTCTTGTGCGTTTATGTCTTTTTCAAATCAGTGCTAAGATGGTTAGTTTTTGCTTGCTCTTGCCATAGGTCTCAGTGTGAGCTATCGGCAAAGAATGGATGTTGGATGTCATCTGCAGAGTACAAATGAAACTATCGGGGCAGACAAGTCTGACGCCGATAGCTCGCCCCGACGCCTTGGGCCATACATGAATGAACAAAGAGAAATCAACCATTCTGGCGCTGCTTTGAACAAGATAAAGCACGCCAAAAATAATGGTACCCCATATTTTTGGATTTATTTTATATTTACACTAAAATGTCCCCCACCTATTTCTTAGTCTAAAAATAATATTGGTGGTAATACTTGCAACCAATGAGAGTATACAATACATTATATTACCATTTTATTTTTATTTTTGACGTGAACATCCAAGAATGAAATCTTAATTACTTCTACAGTAATTGGACTAACTTAATGAAATCAGGCGACATATATCCTATTAGATGCAAGAAGTCAAAAAGAAAATTCCAGAGGTCTAATGGTAAAATTGTAGATTCTGTATTACATTTCGTGATTTATTTATGTGGTTCTAAAATTTGACCGGTACTGCACATGTCTGTTTTATTTATTGCTAATTTTACCCGTTTTCCGTCCACGGTTTGTTTTCTCCTCGGACTCAGCGACAAATCCCTCCTCTATCGCGTCAAGGACAGTGTCCTGGTGTATAAGACATTTGGTCGGGGATAGAACTGGGGAGGAGGACCTGTAACTCGCCCAGGAGGCCTTACCTGCCGTGTTCAAGAGGAGCATTACGGGGATGGGAAGATTGGAAGACATAGAGAAGGAAGAGGGAATGAAGCGGCTGCAGCCTTGAGAAACATGAGAGCACTGAAAACCACTTCGAGTATGGCTGAGGAGGGAACCGAACCTCCCTTTACTCAGTTGACCTCTCGAGGCTGAGCGGACCCCGTTCCAGCCCTCGTACCGCTTCTCAAATTTCGTGGCAGAACCACGAATCGAACTTGGGCCTCCGGGAGCTGATCACACTAACCAGTGAACCACGGAGGCGGTACATGTTTATTAACAAAAAAAATATTAATGATACATTGTTTACCTGATACTGTGCAAAGCAAAACTCATTCTTGCTCTTGATACATACATATCACTGTTGCTCGGCCATCGACGCGGTGGACGAAACAAAACTACAGACTAGTTGTCGATAACGGTTGTACATCCCTCATGGATCCATCTGAAGAAAACGATAAAGCTCACTAATACATTTTAGAATGTAATTTTTTTACTTATTTATTTCTCTGGAGTTCTGTTTCCACATTGGACCGTATTGTTCTTTAATGTACCTTATATACACGCTGCAGACGTTCCGAATACATAGCAATATTCTTTATCATGGTGGCTTAATTATGACGTGTGGTTTCTGGAGAGGCCTGGTGCAGGTCCTTCCTGTTGACGCCGCATAAGCGACCTCGCTTCATTGAGAATGAGGCCCTACGATTATGAATTCTAGTGCCGAAGACGGCACACACACACACACACACACACACACACACACCTAATTAAAAATACAAATTTAATACATGTGATATGTGCAGTATATTGTTTTTGTTGCCCTTTCCAACTAAGTTCCTATTGGCGTGAATCAGAAACAAAGTAGTCTATTTAACAACCGAACAAAGACCTTTCCATTTTAAACAGTTTCGTCTTACGCGAATTCAGTGTTCCCGGTGGCTTCGAGGAAGAATCTCCCGCCTCCAAAGAAATCGTGCATTTTGACACGTGCCACAAATGTATCTATACTGCAAAGAATTCCATGACTGAATGGACCGCGTAGAGCTCTTAAGTTTAGAGGACCCAAGTTAGATTCCCGGTGTAGTAGTAGATTTTAACCTTAAATGGTTGATTCCCTTGCCTCGGGGAATGGGTGTTCGTTCTGTCCCCAACAACCCTGCAAATCATACAGCACGTTAAACGATATTCTCCTTTACAATAACACGCAGTTTTCTTACACACGGCAGATGCCTCCTACACTGGTAGGAGGGTCTACCTTACAAGAGTTGCACCTGGCTAGAAATAGACACCATCCGGGAGATAGTGGGTTCCAATCCCACTGTCGGCAGCCCTGAAGATGATTTTCTATGGTTTCCCATTTTCACACCAGGCAAATGCTGAAGCTGTACTTTAATTAAGGCCACGGCTGCTTCCTTCCAACTCCTAGACCTTTCCTATCCCATCGTCGCCATGAGACCTATCTGTGTCGGTGCGACGTAAAGCCCTTAGCAAAAAAGGAAAGAAATAGACAAAGGAAGTTTTTTTTTATTATTATTATTATTATTATTATTATTAGAGAAAGAAACCTTTACAATACGGATGGACAAAATGGGAAAGGCGTACCATTCCAAGGGCGTTTACAACAAAGGGTCTATATCTTTCAAAGCAAATCCGAGGAATTATAGCAGTGTCAAACGTCCAGAGGTCTTATACGCTTCAGAAAGTCTTTCAATGAACAAAAAAGACCTGATCGAGAAGCTGGGGGCTAAAGAAAGGAAGATTTTGAGAAAGACCTTAGGTCCCGTCAAAAACAATGGAGAGTACAGAAGACGACATCGCGACAAACTACAAACCCACGTAGAGAAGAATACCGGTACCATCCGGAAAAGAATAATTACCTTTCACTGCCATGTGACACGAAATGCACCCTCAAACAAGACTGACCAACTGTATCACTACCTTCTTTCAGCAGAAGAAAACCAAAGGTGTTTGGTTCATTGATGTGGATAGAGACCTTGAGGAAATGGGAATCACACATAATTACATCCAGGAGCGTATCCCACTTAACCCGCGAGTGGTTTCTATATGAGATTTTCTCTCAGATGATGTTTTATTGTGAATTTACTTCTCAGTAATGCAAGGAGGGTGACTGTTCTCCCTTCTAGCTGAGTTGATAATTGTTGTGAGGTAGACGATTACATTTAAAGGGTAAGCATCCCCTCCTCTAGTCGGAACAAAGATTCGTGTGAGTTCGCGCGACCAATAGCGTTGGTGTTATGTTGAAGTCGAGAGGAAAAATTTCTCCTGTTGTAGACGTTATTATTTGGCTTAAGTGACGCGCCAAACGTTCTCCATTTGCAGTTACTGATAAATGAGTCTTCAAAAATTGAGTTCATGAAGAATGTTGGGTAATACGCGCTGTTACAAACTCCAGCTAACTCGAATGTTAGAGAGAAAACCTATTGTACTTTATTTTTGCATTCGAATTGCGTCTGTCAGAAAGTTATATATTAATAACTATGTTATTGGTTTTACGTCCCAATAATTACTTTTTACAGTTTCCGCAGATGCTGAGGTGCCGGAATTTCGTCCCCCATGAGTTCTTTTACATACCAGTAAATCTTCAACTGACGTATCTGAGCATTTTCAAATACCACCAGACTGAGCCAGGATCGAATCTGCCAACTTCCCAACAGAGAAACAGCGCCTTAACCGTTTGAGCTATTCAGCCTCGCACTCTTGTGTATATTACGTATTGACATGTGACTGAACTAATGACTAATTTCCATTAAATGGCAATTTGTTTCTGTAATATACGACTTATCATTTCATTCTTAAATCTAAAATGTATAACGCAGAATTTACGTCTCATGGCACACTTACTCCCCGCGAAATTGAGTAAGATATATTTATGTTAAATGTGAGAGAATGTTTAATGTGAGAGAAAGTTTCACGTGCAACCATTCGTGTTACAATTCGGCTAGCGACCACTCGCGGGTTAAGAAGAAATTTCAATCGTTCCACAATTAAAAACATGAAAGGCATGGACACAGAAGAGGACAGAACGACACCAATAACGCATGCGGGAGTATTGGGAGGACATCAAAGCCAGAAGCAGCCAGTTCAAATGAGTGGTACAAAGTTGGTCGGTACGACATGAATGAAATTATTATTATTATTATTATTATTATTATTATTATTATTATTATTATTATTATTATTATTGTACCGGGCGGTACACCTCCACGCCGCTAATTTAAAATGTGCGCCAGTTGAAACTCCTCTGCTGGAGGAAGTCTGAACTTTATTGCCGGTATTAATTTTCTACTTTCTCAGAAGATGTCACTACCTGTAAATTTTGGAGTTTTAGAACTGTGTCATTTTTGATGTGTTTTTGTTTTGCTTGAAGTGAGAAGTGTGAACTTTCTCTTCTAGAGGACACTACTGAAGAACTACAATAGTGCACCCTAGTGCGAAGAAAAAGAACTGTTCTTTGGAGAAAATTTGATTTCAAAAGTTTGTTCTTTGTTAAATTTATTTCAGTCATTGGTTAAGTTGGCAATATTACCCCTTTCTTTCCCCTTGTTTTAAATCTAGCCAATCCCTAATTTCTGAAATTAATTTTCCACCAATAATGTGTTTCTTCTTCATTTTGTGTAGGGGGTTCTCTGTATTCTCCAATAAAGTGATTGTGGGCGGGTGTTCTCATTCCCCTAACGCCTAGAACCTTCCGCGAGAGTATATAAACTGCTGATTTTTGGGTCTCTGAGCCACTTTTGTTCCATCTTTCGGTGTGTAAAGTACATAGCAGGGGGCGGGAAGCGCCTCTGTCTTCTCCAGCCGTTCAACAACCAGGTAATGGCCTCTTAATAACTTCTTTTCTTGCTAGGTCGGCAGTTTGACTCTCGGGGCGGGTTCGAAGCGTTTCCTCCATGTAACCTTTTCCTAAAATGTAACTACTCTTTTCATCTATTCTCTTTTAAAGCTACATATTGGGATAGAGAGTGCTAACCCTCTCGAGCTCCCACTCATATTGTTGTGAGGTGAACTTAGTTTTCACAACCTCTTCTTCCTTGACGTAATGTAAATTGTTTCTTTTGAGTCACCTCCTTAGTATGGGATTAGCCCTTGTATTAACGGCATAGTGCCAAGTAGGTTTTAAACAAAGTGTATTAGGAGTGCAAGTTCGCCTCCTTTCAAATTGTTAGTTTAGAGGTCATGTAATCAACCTTTTTTTCTTTTTTTTAATTTAAAAGACCTCAGTAGGTTGGGTATTTTACCCCTGTGTATATGTCCTTAGAGGACAGCTTGAAGGTGGAGTTTGGTGTGGCCTGTGATTGGCTTAAACTTTGAGAGCAGATTGTTCTTTTGGAATTTGACTTTTGTATGCCTCGGGGAGGCTTTTCTGTGTAAAGTGGAGCTAGTGCTCCTGAACATGAAGGGGGTTTTCTGCCCCTCTGGTAAAACTTATTTTGAAGTAAGGTTGGGCTGATTGCCCAAACATTGTAAAGTCAGGGCGCGAAGCCCAAATCCTGTAAATATTGTAACTACCCTTTGACTTGCTACTTTGTACCTGCCATGCTTGTTATTTCTTTATTTTTGAAAAGAAAATATAACCTTGTTAAATTTTAAATCAATTTTACTTTCGTAGTTTGAGACCCGTTCACGCCCGCACCTTCTTTCACCTCTACCTACCACTAAAACACGGTAACAAGTGGTAGCAGAGCGTGGTTGAATGGGTCTCAATTTAGCCCCTTTTGACGGCTAAACATTGTTTTGTTCCGAACTCTAACAATTTTCTCAGTTGCTGGAATTTTTTTTGAGTTTTTCAAAATTGTTCTGTCATCATGCCCGGACCTCGCGATGTTCTCCATCTAACTATTTGCGCAAAGAGGAGTTGATCTATGAGTTAACTATCAGAAATGTGCAATCTGGAGGCACGGTTGCAGTAGACACAAATAAGCTTAGAGAGTCCCTTGATTTGCCCATTTCCATCCCCACCTTGGGAGAGAAAGAAGTTGACGACTCTCTTTCCACGATCGTCGAGAATATTACTGGGTTAGCTTCTGTAGTTAGTTTTTTTGATGAAAATGATCCTTCTCCTAATCAAATTAAGCGTGTGCAAGCCAGGCTATATCACTTTTCAAATAGAGTTAACGATCTGTTGTCCCTGAAGTTGAATGACGTTCAGAGGAAGGAAGCTAGTACGCTGCTTGAAAATATTTCTGAATTATCCGGCAAGGTCACTCAATTGTAAACTGTGGAGGTTCCTCCCAAAAGCGATCTACCCACCACAGTGAATGCAGGTAGTGAGGAAGCGCCTCCCAAGGGAGAAGTCAATAGGATAACCGTTGCTGCTCAAACTATCCCTGCCCCATTGGACAACGAATCTGAACGTCGTGCATCGTTGAGTAACATCCGTTCTGAATTAACTTCCTTGCCATTGAAACCTTTGCCTACTATGTCACCCGGGTTCAGCAGCTTGCCTCATCCATTGGCAATGTTGCTCAGAGGTATATCTAAGTTTTCCGTTAATACCACCAGTGACGTAATTTCATTTTTAAGATTTCTTGTTGAATTTCAGGATCATGCCCTTGTGTTTTCTCTTTCCCCATGTCAAATTTTGCAAATCATCTATCCTTATGCAATTGGAATTCTCTCTGACAAAATAGTAAGAGCCATAGCTGAACAGTCATCTATTGAAGATTTCATGCACACTTGCTTGCAAATTTTATTCCCGCCCGCGCGAGGTCATCTCTGATCCAGAAGTACTATTACCGTGTACAACGCTTGGATGAAAACTTGGCTGATTTCATACAGGACATTAAGTTTTATACTAGGGTGTTTGCTCTTCATTTCCCTGAGGATCAGATTGTACAAGCTATTGTGGAAGGTATCTCACCATCCTATAGGTCATATTTGTGTTTCGCGGCGTGCCCGCAAACTTTCTCTGAACTTGAAGCATTGGCCGTCTCAGCGGAAGGAGTTAGATACGCCGATTCCTTGCGTGTCGCGAAAGAACCCCCACCTTCCTTTAGTAATACTCGGCCCCCACCTCGCCGACCAGTCACGCCCCGTAAATGTTTTGCTTGTGGGTCGCCCGACCACCTTCGGAACAAGTGCCCATTGCTCAAATCTAGTGTGACCAGGAATGGAGCTGGTTCATCACAAGGCTGTTTTAAATGTGGGGCTTTCTCACATATCGCCAAGAATTGCCCAAAATCGAATAGCACCCCCTCCTGCTCAACTTCTGGTGCAAATTCCACCTATGCCAATAATAAAAAGTGACTAGTGGCTTCGGCTGAGTCGACTAATCCATCTTCCCGAGACTCAGCCCCTAGTAAACAGGTTGTAAATTCAGGGAACGAGCAATTTTCAAATTCATCTTTTGAATGCCCCAAAGAGTGTCTTAGGATTGCGGCGGATTCCCCCGCACCTATTCCTTTTCTTAAGATTGAGTTAAATAATGAGCCTATAACCGCTCTATTAGATTCAGGCAGTGTCTGTTCGATTATTTCGGCTGAATGGTATTCTAAATTGAAATCTGTTTGTAAACTACCTGACTATGTCTCATCTCCTGTTCTATATGTTTCGGCTAATTCATCTCCATTAGAAATTCTAGGTTCCTTACTGGTCAAAATTCGTATTTTTAAATTTACATGGAAAACCAAACTGTTTGTGGCTAAGCACTTGTCTTGCCCCATCATACTGGGAGCGGACTTCATTTCTCACACTGGTCTTGTGCTCGATCTTCAGAGTAAGTCGTTCACATTCAAATTTGCGTCCAATTGTAACATTCCCTTGTTAAAGTGTAATTCTGTATCATGTTCATCTATTTCGCCTACCCAGGATGAGATGTTGTTAGACCTTAGACATCTACCTGAGGAGCAGGCTGATAGTATTCGTAAATTATGTCAGTCGTTTCCAGAGGTGTTCTCTGATACTCTTGGTGTTACTGACCTTATTGAATACAAAATTGAGGTCACGGATTCGATTCCTGTCCGTTTTCCACCATATAGGCTATCTCCACCTAAAATGAAGGCTCTCAAAGAAATCATCGATCAGATGTTGAAGGATGGTATTATTAGGCCCTCTAAGTCGGCGTATTCTTCGCCTGTTTTTCTAGTCCCGAAACCCCAAGGAGGCTTCAGGCCTGTCATTGATTACAGGGCCCTCAATCGGAAGGTGGTGTTGCAATCTGTGCCCCTTCCTGACCTTCATTCTTGTTTTTCATGGTTTCGTAAGGCCAAGTTCTTTACTATCTTGGACTTGAATCAGGCCTATAATCAAATTCCCCTTGCCAAAGAGTCTAAACACCTTACAGCGTTTGCCACGGACTGGAATTTATACGAATACAACCGCGTGCCTTTCGGGCTCCCCACGGGAGCAGCTGTACTCACTAGGCTGCTAGATAGGGTCTTCTCCGACATCAAATTTGAATACTTGTACCACTACTTGGATGATGTCGTCGTATTTTCAGAGACTTTTGAAGAACATCTAGATCATCTGCGAGAAGTCCTCGTTCGCCTTCATAAGGCTGGATTAACTGTCAAGTTGTCCAAGGTTGCCTTTGCTAAGCCCTCTATGTCATTCCTAGGGCATATTGTGTCACCTGATGGTGTAGCAGTCGATCATTCTAGAACACAGGCTATCCGTAATTTTAAACCTCCCAAGGACATTAAAGGTATCGCCAGGTTTATTGGTATGGTGAATTTCTTCAGGAAGTTCATTCCTAACTTTGCTAATAGAGCGGGGCCCTTGAACCTTCTTCGTAGGAAAGGCATCAAATTCGAGTGGGGACCTTCTCAACAAGCCGCTTTTGAAGATCTTAAATTAGCTCTCTGTAATGCCCCTGTACTTGCTATGCCTGATTTCTCGAAGAAATTCATCGTCCAAACTGACGCGTCGTCGTCAGCAGTAGCTGCAGTCCTTCTTCAAGAGACTGAACTAGGGAGGCGACCCATCGCCTATGCGTCTAGGACCTTGTCGGCTCAAGAAGCCAAGTATTCCATCTATGAGCTCGAAGGTTTGGGAGTTTTATTCGCCTTAGAAAAGTTCCGTCTCTATCTGGAACACGTCAAATTCGACCTGGAGACAGATAATCAAGCCTTAAGCTGGGTCTTAGGTAGGCCGCGTCGTACTGGTCGTATAGCCCGTTGGGCCATCCGTATTTCTGCTTTCCAATTTGATGTCAGGCATATCAGAGGTACCGAAAATGTTGTTGCTGATGACTCAGTCGTATGTTTTCTAACGACGTCGAGACCCATGAACCGGTCGACAGTTCATCATCTCCCGAGTCCATACTATCTGGTGTTAATGCCATCTTAACAGATGCTCCCATGCTTTTTAGGGATATTGAGAAATACCAACGTGAAGATCCAACGCTGGCTCCGATAATGGAAACCCTTTCTTCTGGGGAACATGTCGTCCCTTATGTTCTGAGGAATGGTGTTTTATGTTGCCCTTCGAGGCATGACAAGATGATGAAGGTTGTCGTTCCAGCTGTTCTTGTGCCTATGATCTTCAAATACTATCATGAGATCCCATTGGGGGGGCATCTGGGAATATTTAAAACTCGTGAAAAGATTCGTGAAATGTTCATCTGGAAGGGTATGGACGGTGAAATCCGTGAACTTGTAAAAGCTTGTAAATCTTGTTTGCTTAGTAAACCCACCATGTCAACCAAGGTAGGCCTTCTATCTTCGCATCAAGCGTCGCGCCCCATGGAACGCCTGTATATCCATTATGTAGGACCCTTCCCCCAGTCGAAGGGAAATGCCAACAAATTCATCTTTGTATGTGTAGATGGTTTTACAAGATTTTCCTGGTTATTTCCGACTAAGCTGGCTACCGCTCAGTCCACCATTACTTGCCTAAATTCTATTTTTGCTTCTTTTGGTCTGTGCCAATATGTTGTGTCTGATAATGCTAAGGCGTTCACATCAAACCTTTTTCGTAAATTCTGTTTTGACTTGTCTATTTCTCATGTAACTACTTCTGCTTATTACCCTCAACCATCGCTGGCTGAACGGGTTAACCGTAATCTCAGGTCCGCGCTTATTGCCTATCATCATGAAGATCATTCCAGGTGGGACACGTCCTTGCATTGGTTAGCTTTTGCTTTGAATTCGGCGGTTCATGAATCACATAAGTTTACTCCAGCCTCTTTGATGTTCACGTTTGTTCCCAACACGCCGCTCTCTAACCTCTGGTCTCTGAGTGACATTCTATCCGAGACAATAGATCCGGACAACATTAAAGATCTTTGGAAGAAGGCTAAAGCCAATCTTAAAGTGTCTCATGAAAAGGTTAGGGAAAGGTATGATCGTGGACGGAGACCCACCCATTTGAAGGTAGGTGACCAAGTAATGGTCAAGAATTTTGTTCCCGCGGGCAAGCTTGCCCCCAGATTCCATGGGCCGTGTGTCATTCTCGATTTCCTTACGCCGGTTACGTTGTTATTAAGCAATCCAGCCACCGAGAGGATATTTAGGGTTCACTTGTCGCAGGTGAAACCTGTATAATTTCTGTGCTAACTTGCCTCATATAATCGTGAAAGGAATATGAAGGTTATATTTTTTTTGAGTTTTCAATATCTAGGCATTCTGCCCCTTCTATAATATTTTGTTTTATATGTAAGCATTTGTGTGAAACCTGCCCCGAACCGTTAAACTGCCATCCTGTCCTTGCCACGGCCATTACCACGCTCCCGTCTCCTGCTCCACTACACACAGTGGCTGGCTTAGATGAAATGCCATGGATATCCGCACGCCGCTGGCCTCTCAATCTCTCTACAAGCCTGTGCCCTCAAAAGAAACATGATGGTCCAACACGATTCTGCCGCCTAGTTTTTATGTTTCAGTGCCCCCGCAGCCGCGAGGCGCTGTGCCGCGTCTGGGTTTGAGGATGGGCCCCCTCGACCCCAGCGAGGATGACAAGTGCACGGCGAGCCGGAGCTACCCTCCCGGCCAAGGCTGATGTGCGGCGCACGACCTGCTACTTGCCCGCAGCCTGTATATGTTCACCGCGGGCGCGGCGTGTTTCAACACCACTGCTCCCCTCATAGTGCGGGCGAGCGGTATCTCAGGGTACTTGAGGGGTCCGAGCGGCCTCTCCTGGACGCAAGCAGCAACGGCCGATCTGGCCATTCAACTTAGTCTACATCAACTACATGGACATTCCAGTTCGACATTACTACCTTCTCTTGGATTTTTCTGCAATACCTGGTGGACTTAGAAATTTTTTTCTTCTCAACTTTAAAAACTAAAGTTTATCTTCTGAATTCAACTTCTACAAGCATAAAGACTTTACTTCACCTGCAACAACAAAAATTTTGAAACCGAATCAAACCATATTAAGAAAATCTTAAAAATATTTCTGCAATTAATCTTCATATCCACATCACAACTTGGACCTGGTCTCAAACTGATTTCATGTGTAACCCCTGGAGGAACTTTTGGGGGGGGGAGGTCTGTACCGGGCGGTATACCTCCACGCCGCTATTTTAAAATGTGCGCCAGTTGAAACTCCTCTGCTGGAGGAAGTCTGAACTTTATTGACGGTATTAATTTTCTACTTTCTCAGAAGATGTCACTACCTGTAAATTTTGGAGTTTTAGAACTGTGTCATTTTTGATGTGTTTAGTTTTGCTTGAAGTAAGAAGTGTGAACTTTCTCTTCTAGAGGACACTACTGAAGAACTACAATAGTGCACCCTAGTGCGAAGAAAAAGAACTGTTCTTTGGAGAAAATTTGATTTCAAAAGTTTGTTCTTTGTTAAATTTATTTCAGTCATTGGTTAAGTTGGCAATATTACCCCTTTCTTTCCCCTTGTTTTAAATCTAGCCAATCCCTAATTTCTGAAATTAATTTTCCACCAATAATGTGTTTCTTCTTCATTTTGTGTAGGGGGTTCTCTGTATTCTCCAATAAAGTGATTGTGGGCGGGTGTTCTCATTCCCCTAACGCCTAGAACCTTCCGCGAGAGTATATAAACTGCTGATTTTTGGGTCTCTGAGCCACTTTTGTTCCATCTTTCGGTGTGTAAAGTACATAGCAGGGGGCGGGAAGCGCCTCTGTCTTCTCCAGCCGTTCAACAACCAGGTAATGGCCTCTTAATAACTTCTTTTCTTGCTAGGTCGGCAGTTTGACTCTCGGGGCGGGTTCGAAGCGTTTCCTCCATGTAACCTTTTCCTAAAATGTAACTACTCTTTTCATCTATTCTCTTTTAAAGCTACATATTGGGATAGAGAGTGCTAACCCTCTCGAGCTCCCACTCATATTGTTGTGAGGTGAACTTAGTTTTCACAACCTATTCTTCCTTGACGTAATGTAAATTGTTTCTTTTGAGTCACCTCTTTAGTATGGGATTAGCCCTTGTATTAACGGCATAGTGCCAAGTAGGTTTTAAACAAAGTGTATTAGGAGTGCAAGTTCGCCTCCTCTCAAATTGTTAGTTTAGAGGTCATGTAATCAACCTTTTTTTTCTTTTTTTAATTTAAAAGACCTCAGTAGGTTGGGTATTTTACCCCTGTGTATATGTCCTTAGAGGACAGCTTGAAGGTGGAGTTTGGTGTGGCCTGTGATTGGCTTAAACTTTGAGAGCAGATTGTTCTTTTGGAATTTGACTTTTGTATGCTTCGGGGAGGCTTTTCTGTGTAAAGAGGAGCTAGTGCTCCTGAACATGAAGGGGGTTTTCTGCCCCTCTGGTAAAACCTATTTTGAAGTAAGGTTGGGCTGATTGCCCAAACATTGTAAAGTCAGGGCGCGAAGCCCAAATCCTGTAAATATTGTAACTACCCTTTGACTTGCTACTTTGTACCTGCCATGCTTGTTATTTCTTTATTTTTGAAAAGAAAATATAACCTTGTTAAATTTTAAATCAATTTTACTTTCGTAGTTTGAGACCCGTTCACGCCCGCGCCTTCTTTCACCTCTACCTACCACTAAAACACGGTAACAATTATTATTATTATTATTATTACTATTATGCATGGCGAACAGAGTGTCAAAAGGAAGGAGTGAGTGGTATATGGGTAGGTTACAAGAAAGACAATCTGAACGTGGATCGTTTGGCTTTTGCCTATTATACGGTATAGTGATCTTAAGCGAAACGGAAGATCAAGGTAAGAAGATGTTACACAAGTTTGAAGAAATTGCAAGAAAGGCAGGACTGAATATATCATATGTTAAGACTCGAGTGATGAACACGCTGACAGACTTGGAAATGGAACACAGTAAGATAAAGAAAGTATACAAATTCAAGTATCTCGGTGAGTGGGTACAGTTCAATGGTGTTCATAATGACGCAAATAAGAGTAGGAACAGGAAAATAGAATTAGCTTACAAACTCACACAAAACGTATATAATAAAAAATCATTGTCGATAAGAACAAAATTGACACTGCAACACAGTAATAAGGCCAGAAGCGCTTTATGAATCGAAATGTCTAAGCCACAATAGAAAACAGAAGATGAGGAAGATAGGAAGGAATATTGTAAGTAAGATATTAGGTCCTAGGAAGTCAGGTGACATCTGGAAGAAAAGATGGAATGAATAACTCTACAAACATATTAATAAACTGACAGTGTAAATGAGAAAGAGAAGGTGAATTGTTTGCTGGAGACATTCATCGGATGAATAACAACAGATTGGCGAAGAGGATATGGGAGTACACTAGGAAATGCAAGAGCACCACAACCTCGACGAAAGAAGTTATCAATTATCTTACTGAATTAGGTCTAAACACAGAAAGCATGCTATTCAGAAGCAAATTCCAGAAAAGAGTTGACAGACACAGGGAATTTCAGAAACCAGAGAAGCAATAACGAATTTTGACAGACCGACAGAGGGAGGCTAGAAGTCAAAATATAAAGAGGTTTTGAGAGCAGAAGGGAGGGGAAGCCGAGAAGCATAAGCGAAGCGTGGTCCATACAAGGCTAGAACGAATGTAAAAAATGTATTATTAACACTGCGAAGAAAAAACTTCCATAAAGAAAGAAACTGTGAGATGTACACAAACCAGTCGCAGTGAGACAGTTCCTGAATCTATCATCCTACCTGCTATACTTACTGTATTATACTGCATATTAAGAACAGATAGGCCTACTTCACGCTGAAGTGCCGTAGAGGTATTTTGCAAAGTACGATCAGGATACTTTTGCTCTTGGAACTGCTGACAGGATCGTTTGTATCACACATGATTGAACTCTGAAGAGCCCTTCAGGGGAGTCTGTACGCAGGAGGGTGGCAGTGCAGGTGGGAGGAATTCTATTATCACTAAGGCTGGGCTATTTTAGCATTTTTCTCAGTAGTTTATCAATAGACTAGCGGTATCCATGGGCTTCGTTATGACTACACGTATCTGTAAGTTTTAAGAATTATACACAAAGTCAATCAATCAATCAATCAATCAATCAATCAATCAATCAATCAATCAATCAATCAATCACCACTGATCAGAATTTAGGGCAGTAAACCGGGTAGTAGTTTCTGTATCAGTTATTCACCTACTATTTTCTTAAATGCCGGAATGAGTGTCTCAGACGGTTAAGGGGTTGGGCTTCAGACCCCAACTTCGCTGGTTCGATCCTAGCTCAGTCCTGTAGTAGTGCATTTGAAGGTGCTCAAATACGTCAACCTCGTATCGGTAGATCTATTGGCACGTAAATTAACTCCTGCGGGACTAAATTCCGGCACCTCAGCACCCCCAAAAAACCGTAAAATAGTTAGAGGGACGTAAAACCAATAATATTTAAATATTGTTCTTCTTTTTCTTGTAACATATCCATATCGGATGTCGGCTGTCATCAGTGTGACTCCTACTACTGATATATGTCATTCGCTCCCTGGAAAGGTTGGCGCCACTCCTAGCTGGATTTTTCTTTTTTTTACAATTGGCTTTACGTCGTACTGTCACAGATAGGTCTTATGGCGACGATAGGATAGGAAAGGGGTAGGAGTGGGAAAGAAGCGTCGTGGACTTAATAAAAGTGCAGCCGCAGAATTTGCCTGATGTGTAAATAGGAAACCACGGAAAACCATCTTGAGGGCTACCATCAGTGGAAATCAAGCCTACTATCTCCCGAATGCAAGCTCACAGCTGCGCGCCCCTAACCACACGGCAAACTCACTCGGTTCCTAGAGGGTAACGCCGTCTCTCAGGGCAAGGAAATTTGATACGGTGAAGGAGAAGGTGAGCCGTTTGCCGGACGTAGCCTATACTAGGAACTGGTCCCGAAATTCGCCTTATTGCAGGAGAATGAAAAACCACGGAAAACTGTTGTCATGACAGCCGACTGTGGGAACCATTCCCTCTCCGTCTCCCGAATACAGAGGCGTAGAGCCACGGTAGAGCCGTAGCCACCATCCTCTGCTCGGTTGGCCGGTCCGAGTGCAGAGTTGTCGGACCACGGACCAGCCGTGGCCACCTGTGGGCCGAGACACACTCTGCATCCGCCGACCATAAGGGTGATCTGATTCTCACTTTGTATTATTATTATTATTATTATTATTATTATTATTATTATTATTATTATTATTATTATTATATTATTATTATTATTATTATTTTTATCAATTAACTTAATTCTTTCAAGGTATTTGGAAATGTATCGAACACCTGCCTTGATAAATTATTCCGATCACTAACCCTTCTTCCTAGAAATGAATGAAATGAATATTCGTACAGTGTTTGTTTAACACGAGCTCTTTTATCGGTGTCGTTTGAAAGTGAAGTGAATGTCATCAGAAGGAGCACACTTCAACTAACAATAAATGTCACTCAGTGTTATGGTACTGTTGTTAAGACCCTGGCGCATTGTAGGTATTTTCTTCAAGATCGGCGATATTTTGGCAACCGGCCACTGAGCTCGAACACACGATCTTATGATTTATTTTTCCCTTAATGAAAGGTTGAACGATCCTCCACATTTTGCTTCACATTTCGAGAGCCATCTTTATGATCTTACTGAACAATGGAGCTAATGGCCAGAGCTGATCTACAGCTACCTGAGAAAATACTTTTACTGAATTAAAATTACAAATTACTAGCAGTTTCCTGCTGGCTCCGGCCGCAATGTACAAAGCATGGCGTTGTTCGTTACTATCCTCACGGATGTATTTGCAAAGTTTCGAGTTAATTAAATAAAGCACATGATCTGCTGTGGTAACAGTATGTTATATTATGTCAACAAAACACTTGAAAATTCATCACACAAAGAAATTGAATTAAACGTCCCTTCGAACAACACTACGTGCCGAACTGTTAAAAAGTCCTTTAAAGGTCTTCGTCATGGAGACAAATGTACTCAGAACTCTTCTTATAATCTACCAATTTAAATAGTTATTACCTCAAAAGAAAGCGCTTGATCCACTGCGTGTTTTTTAGATCAAAACGAACTGCATACTTCAATTAGAACGAAAGATATGATTACTTCAATGAGAAAAAATGTTGAAAAAATGAGACGTCAAATTTTATGTGCACTCATAACTTTCCTCAGATTCAACCAATTTGAATAGTTAACAGCTGAAATGAAAGCGCTTGATCAACCGAATGTTCTTAGACCAAAACGAACTCCGTACCTCAATAAGAACCAAAGATATTATTGCTTCAAGGAGACAAAAATTGAAAAATCAAATAATTTGAGTAAGGGGGAAGTTAATTGATTTATAGTACCTGATGAAAAAAAGATGATGCATGAATACCTTTCAGTAAAAAAAAGAATAAAGGAAATCGACCGGATAAAATGGCCGGACTGACTGACTTTAGTTTTCATATTTTTTTTAATATATAGATTTTTACAAGAAGGTAGGATCAGTACAATTACATTTTTAACTATTTGCTTTACATTGCACCCGCCTAGCTGAGTGGCTCAGACGGTTGAGGAGCTGGCCTTCTGACCCCAACTTGGCAGGTTCGATCCTGGCTCAGTCCGGTGGTATTTGAAGGCGCTCAAAAATTTCAGCCTCGTGTCAGTAGATTTACTGGAACATGAAGGAACTCCTACGGGACAAAATTTCGGCATCTCGGCACCTCCGAAAACCGTAAAGCAAATAACATTACTATTATTATTACATTCCAGCGACACAAACAGATCTTATGGTGACGATGGGGGGAAAGTGCTAAGATTGGAAAGGTATTGTCTGTGGCCTCAATTAAGGTACAGTCTGGTGTAAAAGTCGGAAATCACGGAAGACCATCTTCAGAACTGCCAACAGTGGGGTTCGAACCCGCTACCTCCCGAATGCGACCTGAGAGCCACGTGACCCAAAACGTGCAGCCACTGGCTCAATCGTAAAATTACCATTACTCCACAGAGCGCCAGTCAAGTAAATCACTGTGGTATTTTCATACTGGGAGGGAATGCTTCCAAGGATTGTAAGGGAAAGATGGTGCTTCATTTTCTTTTTTTTTTTTCTTCAAAGAGACATTAGATGATTTGTTTCAATTTGCTTTACGCCGCACCAACACGGAAAGGTCTTACTGCGACGAAGGGCTAGGAGCGGGAAGGAAGCGGCCTCGGCCTTAATAAATGTACAGCCCGAGCATTTGTCTGGTGCGAAAATGGGAAACCACGGAAAACCATCTTCAGGGCTGCCGTCAGTGGGATTCAAACCACCAGGCGAGTTGGCCGTCCGTTTAGGGATGACCAGCTGTGAGCTTGCATCCGGGAGATAGTAGGTTCGAACCCCACTGTCGGCATCCCTGAATATGATTTTCCGCGGTTTACCATTTTAACACCATGCAAAATGCTGGGGCTGTACTTGAAGTAAAGCCACGACCACTTCCTTCCCACTCCTAGGCCTTTCCTCTCCCATCGTCGCCATAAGACCTATCTGTGTCGCTGCGACGTAAAGCCAATTGTAAAAAGGAAAATGGGATTCGAACCCACTATCTCCCACATCTGCGCACCCTAACCCTATGGCCAAGTCGCTCGGTAATAACAGAAGTAAGGAGGACATAAAAAGCAGACTAGGACAAAAACGAAGTCCTTTATTATGAAAAGAAATTTGCTCACTTCGTGCATTAATACAGGAATTGGAAAAGTGGATACTACGACTTTCGTCCGAAGCGTGGCATTGGATAGAAATTAAACAAGGACGAAAACTAGCTCAGAAAGGAAGAGCATAGAAACTCCTGAAATGTAGTGTTACAGAAAAATGCTCAATCGAATTGGTGAGAGAAGTACGATTTGGCGAATTTTGACAGAAGGAGATATAAAGTGATACGAAACATGCAGAAATTGTTCAGTTGGTTTTTGAGGGAATTGTAGGTGGTAAGAACGGTAGGAATAAACCAAGCTACGAATATGATAAGCAATTGGAGTAGATACAGGATGTAGTAACGTAGAAATGAAAAGGTTAGTGAGGTATAGGATGGCATGGAGAACCGCATCAAGCCATTCTGTGTACTGATGACAAAACATCATTATTATTATTAGCAAGATTATAGTTTTATTTGGATGCTCATATTATCATAGGCACGTGGGATCCAAACCACAGGAGAGCGATTTCTAATCACAGAAATCTCCAATGCGTTAGCAGAGATACGAAGCGAGGCCGCTATGGTGAGATACCAATACTTTGCCAACCGTGCTTGGATGACGTTATTCGATTGTTGTACATTATCGAGCTCCTGGTTGGTGGTATTTTGTTACCGAAAGTAAAAGCAGAGAAGTCTACGAGCAGGTACAAAGAATTTCAAAATTTGCAAAAAGTGGACAAAGAGAATTAAGAAATATGTCACATTCGTTATATAATTTAAAAAACACTGGGTACTCTGAGTTCTCACCCACCTGCTACATCCATCTTTAGGGCCGCAAAGAGGACTGCCCATGTTTGACTACAGAAAAAATGTCGTGAAACTTGCAAAGTTCCGTGACGAAAGAGAATGGAATAATAGGCAATTCGTTATGGTATAGGGTGCACAAGGTGCAGCTATTCATAACCTCTCTCCCTCTTCTCTCCGGTCATCTTCCTCGCCATCTCTTTTATGTGCTTCCTCTCCCATCCCCTCGTGCCGCCGTCGCGAGTAATCATTTCACGAGAGCTGGTCAGAAACCCCCCACAATACGATCTGACACATATAATGGCGATAGGGTTTAAGGTTCGAACAAAAGCCAGCTCGAAGTAATTAGTACGATATAAGTTAAGTGGGAGCAATTCGAGAATCCCTGGGGATTAGTCCGGATGCTGCGGGTAAGAGCTACGGCAGGGAAAGAGGAGCTGTATTCCACAAGAGTACGGTCAAAAGCCACGAGGCATATAGAACACTGGACGATTTATTTATGTACTCCATCCATGTACAGTACAGAGTTAAGAGAAGTTATGCATTATACAAATACCTTAGCTATACCGAGATGGGAATTTCCTTTATCGTGTTAGAAATTGAGCACAGGTAATTTACAGAATTTATAGTCCATTACGTACTTCAATGAAAGGTCAGTGTCTGTGTTTCGGATTCGACGTCAAACTGCAGGTCCTGTGGAAAAGAATCCCATAAATTATTTTTCGTGGGCTCATTCATACAACGAATTCATCAGTTTTCCCCTTTTCCTTTCTTTCCTAATCCGTTTACGCTCCAGGGTTGGTTTTCTCCTCGGACTCAGTTAGGGATCCCATCTCTACCTCCTCAAGGGCAGTGCCCTGGAACGTGAGACTTAGGGTCGGCGAAATACAACTGGGAGGGAGGACCAGTACATCGCCAAGGTGGGGCCCCCTACGCTGAAGAGTGGCCTTATGGGGGGGATGGGAAGTTCGGAAGGGATAGACAAGGAAGAGGGATGGAAGAGACCGTGGCCTTAAGTTAGGTACCATCCCGACATTTGCCTGGAGAAGAAGTGGGAAAACACGGTTGAGGTTGATTCGAAACCTCACTCTAGTCATTCAACCTTCCGAGGCTGAGTGGACCCTGTTCCATCTCTTGTTCCACTTTTAAAATTCGTGGCAGAGCCAGGAATAGAACCCGGGCCTCTGGGGGTGGCAGTTAATCACACTAACCACTACACCACCGAGGCGGATCATCAGTTTTCACACATTAGATTACAGTGCCGTAATTGAAAAGAATGTGCTTTCCTAAACTGGGCCGGCAGTGTAGGGACAGGTCAGGGAATTTTACCTCAGCCTACGTGATTACGTTTGAGGAAATCTGGCGGCTCCGGTCTAGAAAGCCATGAATAACTGCAGAGAGCATGCGTCGTACCGACCAAACGATACCTCATATTCTACAGGACTTCGGGCTGAGCAGCAGCCGCTTGGTCGGCCACGGCCATTCATGGCTGTTGGATACTTTCCTCAACTATTTGTATATGTTTACACACTTATCTGCAAAGGATGTTTTCACTTATATTCTTAAGTGAAAACATCCTTTGCAGATGGAAACGAAAATAATCCCGAATCTAAGTTTTATTACTATTATGGTGTCGACATTGTTACGTTCAATATATTGGGAATTAATTTCACGATTCATAATGGATTATCAAATTTATATAGTCCGGCTCCATGGCTAAATGGTTAGCGTGCTGGCCTTTGGTCACAAGAGTCACGGGTTCGATTCCCGGCAGGGTCGGGAATTTTAACCTTCATTGGTTAATTTCGCTGGCACGGGGGCTGGGTGTATGTGTCGTCTCCATCATCATTTCTTCGTCATCACGACGCACAGGTCACCTACGGACGTCAAATCTAAAGACCAGCACCTGGCGAGCCGAACATGTCCTCGGACACTCCCGGTATTAAAAGACATACGCCAATTCATTTCAAGGTTATATAAATTTTAGAAAACGAAATCTCCGTGTGTAGTAAAATAGTTGTAATAAATGTCTGACTTGAAAATTTGTCATTAATATTTGAATTATTTACTTATCGAAGGTCTTAGGATGATTACTTCCAAATTTAAATATCAGTCTCCCTCCCCATAACAAGAGGTTTTATAAAATATCGTCTTCCTTTTCTTTTTTTAATGTCCCTAGTCATGAGTTCTTAGGTATAAATAGTCATATTTGTGTTAATTATTCCGTCTCTTCAATTAATTTGTTACCGTCAATTTCTTTTCTCTCGTTAGTTTGTTGTCGTCTTCTTTCGTTTGACCGACTATGGACCACGTTATTACGAATTCAGCTTCATCTGTTTCTGGGCTTTAATCCTCGTCCACTACTCCTTCATCCTTTCGCTCTGCAATCTCCTCCTTTCTTCTGTCCATGGCGCTTGAATACGGGATCTAACTTTCTCTTGAAATCTCTTCGTGGCCTTGATTCTCGACTTGTAAGCATCCCTGGTGCTAATTTCCGTTCCAGGTCCTTCTTCTTCTTCACCAGGGCACCGTAGCTTTCCTGGTCTCTATAAACTTTGTTATCAGATTGGTCAGTCTTCCTGGGTTCATTCTGCAGACATTTCTGAAGAACATGGCTCCCCTCTTCCTCATTGCACCCGATATCTATTCCACCTTGAGATATAATTCTTGGTGTCCTTTCTTTCTGTATTATCTATCCTCTGTTCTTTGAGGTCACAGTACAGTATCTTCTTCAGAACCTTTCTCTCCACTAGTTCCAACATCTTGACCAATCCTGTTCTTATCAGCTTCAAGCTTTCAGCTGCATACAAAGCCCCCGCGCGGATCACTATCTGGTTGTGTCTGAGTTTTGAATTGATCGAGATATTCTTATTGTAAGTGTACATAGTTAGTTTATGTGCCAAGTTCATCTTGTTGATTCTCAATAACAGTGCCTCTCTTTCTGAAAGGTTATTGTCTATCCACTCTCCCATATATTTGAATTTCTCCACATTCTGAAACCTTTCTCTCTCTCAACTGCCATTCCATCTGGGTGGTGTTTTGATGTTGGTAATGTACTGTATCTTCTCGATGGAGATTCGCAGGTCTGCCATACTTGCTTCTTCCTGGAGTTGAGTAATTTGGTTTCGTCCCTCCTCTATTGAACCTGACAGAACCACAATGTCATCCGCAAAGGCTACACAGTCAACTCCAATTCCTTTATTCTTGGATCCCTTTCGTATACCACATATTCCTTGTTTTCTACGACCTTATTTTATTAATTACTTATAATTTTTATGCTTTATTACTATATACGCGAATTTACTGGCAATGCCCATTGTTTAAAGTGCACTGTGTTTTATAAATATGGGCCAGATTAAATGTATTACCTTCACTAAATAATAATAATAATAATAATCGTATGGCCTCAGCTACCGTGTGCAGACATTTCAATTTGACGCCATCTGGCTGTCTGCTCGTCAATTTAGACGTTCCGTTTTACTCTAGGCCCCCACTAGATGGCAGACCGAGTAAACCAAAACTCTCTTGGGCGTCTATGGCTGAGATTTAATTAATTTTGTCGGGTAAACACCAAATGTGTCACCAGAGATCTTTTACATGCCGACATCGTACGACATGGAGTGTCGAATGGACTTTTTTCCGCCCTTCAAAAATCCGACTACCTCTGCCGGGTTTGAACCCGCTATCTTGGGATCCGGAGGCCGACACTCTACCGCTGATCCACAGAGGCAGCTATTACCTTCACTGAGCCTGTCTCATTGTCATCCTTGGCTTTGAGAATATGTAAGTGACTGAGGTATGAGCGATTCTATTCATGACACTTCTTATGCAGACATTCCTGCTAGGAATGGCGTGAAAATGTCCTTAGGGACGTAACTTTCCATTACAAAAATGCACAAGCATTGACTGGGACTCGATCCTCGACCGCTTGAAGTGAAGATGGTAGTACAGTGGCTCCGCTATCACATTTAAATGTGATAGCGGAGGCACTATGTTACAGAGAGCATCATAATTAATAGCACAAACAGAAGCAGCTGTAAGTACAAGATACTAGAAACAAAAAAAAGTCTTAGTAAAAATGGATCCGCAAGCGAGCCGTTTGAGAGATAATTTAGAATTTGCGGTTACCATCCACTGCTCACTTCATTGTGTGTAAACTTCATCTTAGTTAGGAAAAGGTACAAACACAACATTAAGAAAATTTATAAGATACTTTGGTAGAAGTTCAGTTGCTTTAATGAACAAGAAAACAGTTTTATTTAGTACGTTACAGTTGACTCTACAGTGGACTTAGTCCATTGAATTTGTTTGTTAAAATGAACGGTGTAATAAGACGATAACCTTGTACCCCTAACCAAACTTTCAGTGACAAACAGCGCTGATGTGGTGATGCATGCTTTCCAAGAATTGCTAATGAATCCAGGCATGTTTGAAAGAATTTGAAACTCAATGGGGTTACGGGTATAGGTCTTCATCCGAGTGCAAGGACGACACATTGAACACTTCCTTTAACTACGAGTAAGTAGAATAATGTACTGTCATTGTAACATATGACTGTAAAATACTAAGTAAGACTGTTTTCTTGTTCATTAAAAATAACTGCATTTCTACTAAAGTATCTAAGAACTCTTCCTAATATATTATTGGTATTTTCTCCTAACTAGGATGACGTTTACAAACAATTAAATCAGCGGTGTCTGGTACCACACATTCCAAATTATCGCGTACGAGATTCGTTGGCGGACCCACGTTTAATAAACCTTTCTTGCTTCCAGCAATTTCAGTTTGCGCTAGCAATTACGGTACACTCTGTATATGGTGGAGAGCATGACTGATTTGAGAGGTAACATAACTTTGCATGCTACGGTTTAACACGTTGATTGGTTAGGTCATACAGTGAACTAGAAATATCTGCTGCATTATGTGTTAAAATTAACTTTTCAGCAGATGTAGAGGATACCAGCAGCGAAACACACTAATTATTTCCATTACCATTCATTAGAGGTTATATTTATTTTTCATGAGCAACGTGTGCCTTGATATTCCTGTGAGTGTAAATATAAAATAATGTATTATTGATATTTACAGATGCTAACCGCAATTTGATAGACGATTAGAAATCTCTAATAATAAAAGGGAGGGTTTTTCTGTGTGTGTGTGCGCGTGCGGGATGCCTAGACAGATCTACGGCACGCAGAAATCTGATATTTTTAACATTGATAGATGGAAGGGGGTCTAAACGCACCTCGAAGCCGGATACTACATCTTCGCGGTCGTTGGGAAGTTACGAACGAAAAACCGGATGAAAACATGTGCTGGGATATGACAATTCAACGTGCTTCCACCAGGATTAAATTCCTCCTGTGGGTGGGGGTTGTAAAATAACACCCACGATATCTCCTGCTTGTCGCAAGAGGCCACTAAAGGAGGCCCCAGGGGCTCTAAAATTGGGAGCGTGAGTTGGACACCACGGGGTCCTTAGCTGAGTCCTGGCGTTGCTTCCACTTACTTGTGTCAGGCTCTTCACTTTCAACTATCCTATCCGACCTTCTTTGGTCAACTCTTATTCTTTTCCGACCTCGACGCTATTAGATATTTCAAGAGCTGGCGAGTCTTTCATTTTCACGCCCTTCTTGGCTCTTGCCTCCCTTTAGCCGATATCTTCCCTTATCGAAGTAACGGATTTCTTCCATTTTTTCTCTTTTATTAGTGTTAAGTATTAGTTGTCAAGAAATAAAATAAGGAAATACTAATAAACATTAAGGTAGGTGATAAAAATGTACAACAAGTAAGTCAATTTTGCTACTTGGGAAGCATTATCACTCAGGAAGACAGGTGCACCACAGAAATCAGGAGAATTGCTCTAGCTAAACAAGTCTTCAGTAACAAGAAACAGCTTCTTACAAGCAGGAACATTATCAATAAAATTAGGAAAGAATTTGCCAAAGAAGGTTCAAGAAATTAGGCTAAGGTGGAATGGACATATGCTGAAAAGAGGGGAGAACTATGTGGGGAAAAATTGGAAACCTGGAAATGGAAGGGTCAAAGAAGAGAGGAAGACCAAAAATGAGATGAACAGAGAAGGTAAAAAGGGATATAAGGGATAAAGGTTGGAAGAGGAAAGAAGCATTGGATAGACATTTATGGATGAGAAGAATCCACCAAAGCAACGCTTACCCTAGGTGATGTGGGAGAAGGCTGAGTTAAATAAGAATATGAGGATGTCTTTTAGTCATGGCCATCCATCAATACTTCACATAGCGCCTGCACAGTTGCTAGGAAACATCACGACACACATTTTATATCACTAATTTCGTGACGCAGTTCTTCAGATGACTCCTAGCCATTAGACATACTTATGTTAACAAAGCAATCTTCGTACAATCGTAGGAGAGATGGAAGTTTTCCTCTACTTCCCTCATTCAGCCAGAAAAGGCAACAGATTCAATGTGTGCCATATTACCCATTGATGTAAGTAATGAGGTACTTCATCGTGTGTTCATATTAGACATAATTATTCAGTACCCAATATTATCCAGTGTTTCCTTTTCCGTCCGCCTCTGTGGCGCCGTTGTTAGTGTGATTAGCAGCCACCCCCGCATGCTCGGGTTCGATCCCCTTCCCTACCACGAAATGTGAGCGGTGGTACGAGGGCTGAAACGGGGTTCACTCAGCCGCGGGTAGTCGACTGAGTAGAGGGGGTTCGATTCCCATCTCATCCATCCTCGAAGTGGTTTTCCGTGGTTACCAACTTCTCCTCCACGCAAATGCCGGGATGGTACCTAACTTAAGGCCACGGTCGCTTCCTCCCCTCTTCCTTCTCGATCCCTTCCAATCTTTCCATCCCCCCCCCCCAGTATAGCAGATGAGGGCGCCTGGGTGAGGTACTGGTCCTCTTTAACAATGGTGTCCCCCGACACAAAGTCTCACGCTCCAGTGCACTGCCCTTGAGGCCGTAGAAGTGGGATTGCTCGCTGAATCTGAAGGAAAACCCAACCCTGGAGGGTAAACAGACTAAGAAAGAAAGTTTCGTGTTACAACTTGCTTTAGGTCGCAACAACGCCGATAGGTCTTAAGACGACGTTGGGACAGGAAAGAGCTAGAAGAGGGAAGGAAGCGGCCGTGGCATTAATTAAGGAACAGCCCCAACATTTGCGTGGTGTGAAAATAGGAAACTATGAAAAAAACTCTTCAGGGCTGCTTACAGTGGATTTCGAACCTCAATCTCCCGAATGCAAGCTCACAGCTGTGCGCCCCTAACTGCACGGCGAATTCGCTCGATTCTCTCCAGTGTATAATTTATTTTATTGCTTAAAATTATCACCAGGAAGTCCATTATCCGTAACCGTAGAACGGTTTTCCGTCACCTTCGAAGTGTTAGTCGAGCTGAGTGGATCAGACGGTTGAGGCGTTGGCTTTCTGACCCCAACTTGGCAGGTTCGATCCTGGCTCAGTCCGGTGGTATTTGAATGTGCTCGAATACCTCAGCCTCGTGGCGGTGGATTTGCTAGCACGTAAAAGAACTCCTACGGGACAAAATTCCGGCACCTCGGTGTCTCAAAAACCGGAAAAGTCATTTTTAATGTTATTTGTCGACTCATGTGGATCTCTTGCCCCTACTGGCACCATATTGTATGAACCTGCGTGTAATTGCAATGGCGGTAGTGTGGAATGTTGTGTGTATGGAAAGGAAGATAAAGGACGTTACAAACACCCAGTCCTCAGGCCAGCGATATTAATCATTACAGTTATAAACCCCTGACCCAGCCGGGAATCGAACCCGGGGACGCCGAGTGACAGGCGGACGCGTTGCCCCCTACACCGTGGGGCCGAACGGAGAAAGTAGTTAGTGGGACGTAGAGCAAATAACATTATTTTACGATGTGTTTGTGTGGAATGGAATCAGTGGCAAAAATAAAAAATAGAGTAGTTAGCCTTATTCCCTGCCTTATTCGCCTTTGCGTTCAGGAATTATCCAGATGTATGCTGAATGAACCCCAGGGCTATGCATGTTTCCAGAAGTGGAAATCATATTTTCTAATGTTTTTCTGACCGAGAAATGAAACCGCGACCTCCCAGGTGAATAGATCGTGCGTTTACCGTCTCAGCCAGACAGATGATTTGCAATTACTTTATGTAAATTGGTCAAAACTGGAGATATTTCTGTTCAGTACTTCATGCTGTGTTCATGTGAGATAGCCTATCATTGTGCAATACTATCGTCCTATATTCTCCAGTGTATCATTTATTTCTTCGGTCTTCTATAACAGAATTCCCTCTCGGTACACATTCTCTCTCTCTCTCCCTTTCTCCCCACGATAACTCCCGCGAGGACTTCGCTACCTCTTTCCCTATCACCACGTGCTGTGCCATTTGATATCGCAACTTATTAAAACTTTGCATACGAACCTAGTTTGCGTACCAAACGAGACGGCAACACGTGGGTTGGGGTAAAGAATTGGAACAGTCTCTCATGGAATTGGTTGTATGATTGCAATACGATAGATATAGCCGCAAAAATCAAAATTAGATTGAGTTTCGGTAGAGAAAAACTACCTGCAACCAATGTAGGCTTCCTCTAATTGCCTACAGACGTGGACAAGTTATAAGAAATAATAATTATATTATATTCTACTTTTTAATGAATAGAACGACTTATCTTACCTTCATTGTCTTAGGAATAGCTTTTGACAATGTGAATTGGGAACTACTGTTTAGAACTATGAGGAAAATAGGACTGAATTGGAAGGATAGACGAATAATTAATCAACTGTATCTGAACCAAAGCACAGAAATAATCATCAATTAGGTAGAAGAAAAGGCCAGAATTAGGAAAGTAGTTAGACAAGTTTGTCCTCTATCACCGTATTTATTTTAATATGTTCATTGAAGAAGCTATTCAGATCATAAAGGAGAAGACAAAGGGAATTAAATTCAATGGTGAAAGGATACATTGTATCAGATTTGCAGATGACATCGTATTAATTGCAGACTCAGAAAAGAAATGAATAGAATGCTGAAAGTCCTCTCAGGCACTCTTAAACTATGGAAATTAAAAGTAAACAAACGGAAAACGAAAGTAATGGTAGTACGGAAAAATATGAAAGAAATTAAAACTAATATAAAAATTGATGACGTCAGAATTGATCAGGTGAAACCTTTCTGTTATCTTGGTAGTATGATAATAGAGGATAACAGATGCTTCCTGGAAGTAAAGAGAAGAATAGCATTGGCAAAACAAGCATTTAATTTATGAGTAAGAAAAGCATTCACCAGCACACAAATGAATATAGATGTTAGAAAATCCTTTGCAAAATCATATGTATGGAGTACACTTTAGTATGGAAGAGAGAGTTGGACTCTGGGTAAATTAGAAAGGAATCGACTTGAAGCTGCTGAAATGTGGATATGGCGGAAAATGTCCATAACGAGCTGGACGGAAAGAAAAACCAACTTGGAAGTCTTAAGGGAAGTTAAAGAAGAGAGAAGATTTTTAAACGAAATGGAAAAAAGGAAATTAAAATTAATTGGACATGTCATCAGACACAATACTTTCATCACTAACATACTTGAAGGGAAAGTGCTGGGAAAGAAAGGGAGAGGAAGACCTAGGATGAAGTATTTGGACGACATCAAGAAGAGGTTAGGTTGTGACAATTACAGCCAATGAAAGAAAAGGGTGATTGCATCGACAAGGCATTAGCCATTAGAATATCGATTGATTGATTCTACTTTTTATATTTGTATATTAATGTCTTCAATTTTTTCATTATTAATATCAATAATAATAATAATAAACTGTTAAAACATAAACGTCCAGAACTGATACAGGGGTAAGGTAAGGATGTAATGCGTCACCATTATGGTTTCTTCTCACTGTAGAGTGTCGGCCTCCGGATCCCAAGATAGTGGGTTCAAACCCGGCAGAGGTAGTCGGATTTTTGAAGGGCGGAAAAAAGTCCATTCGACACTCCATGTCGTACGATGTCGGCATGTAAAAGATCTCTGGTGACACATTTGATGTTTACCCGACAAAATTCATTAAATCTCAGCCATAGACGCTCGAGAGAGTTTCGGTTTACTCGGTCTGCCATCTAGTGGGGGCCTAGAGTAAAACGGAACGTCGAAATTGACGAGCAGACAGCCAGATGGCGTCAAATTGAAATGTCTGCACACGGTGGCTGAGGCCATACGATTGTTATTATTATTATTAGGGTAAGCAATAACTAACCCCAGTTTTGGCATTTCGTGTAAAGAAAAATGTTTAAGCGATCCAAATTTTGAAAATGATGTAATTCAGGTTGCTAAAACAAAAATCATGCTTACAAAATATGACCAACGGCTTAAATATTGAAGCTAGTAAAATCAGCTTACCTCTTAATATTGAGAAGAACATACAAATGGAATAACATTAAAAACGTTATTGGTTTACGACCCGATGACTACCTTTACAGTTTTCTGGGATGCCGAAGTGCCGCAATCTTGTCCCGAAGGAGTTATTTTTCTTAATAGTAAATCCACTGACAAGGGGCTGATGTATTTGACCACCTTCAGATAGCACGGGACTGAGGCAGGATCGAACTTGCCAACCTGGACTCAAAGAAACCATCGCCTTAATCGTCTGAGCGACTCAGTCCGGCTCAATAAATAAAACAGGACGATACACCTATCGTAGTCCAAGAACAGGCTATGGAATAATTTCAGGAGATCACATACCTTGAAATATGTTATATCAAATATAAGGGAGTTGATACAACTGCAGGAGTACAATTTGAACATAAAAGACTTAGCTGAAGTTACTGGAAGTAGTTTTAACTAAAATCAAAATTGTAGACACAATATAATTAGTCTCGACATTACAGAGTTGAAATCCGTAGATTGGACGGGAATGAGACACGGACACTCCGTTCAAGAGGAAGGCACGCTATCCATTCACAACAGCACAGTCTGAAGAAGAAGGCAGGGATTTCAAATGCCTCGTCTAACACATATATACTACCGAGGAACTTCTTTGTCAGACTATAATTCATATTTTATTCTAGGTAACTATTGGGAAAAGATTAAGGAAGGTCATAAAATTCAATGGATGACCTTTGGCCGAACCTGAATGAAATATTCTCCTTCTGTAATCAGATTTTTACATGTAACGATTTCCTGTCAAAAGCTCAATAGAAAGAAAGTCAGGCAATGATTTATTTGCTCAACCTGTCGGCAAACCATGACCAATTATAAGACTACCTGCACACTAAAAATATAATGGTGATCGATGAATATTACCGGAATCCAAATGTGAACTCTTTGTTGACGACCTGCCTTCCCTTCCATTGTGTTTGGCTGAGATACAGCTCCTGCACTTCAGTCCGTAAACTTTTCGTTCAACTATTCTTGGCTGTCAGAAACAAATATAAATGATTTTTGATTTGTTTGTTTGTCCAACCCTTGTCCTGTTTTTCAACACGGCTGTGTACGAGCTGAGATGAATCTGTCGTGGTGGGTTTTTATGACCAGATTCCCTTCCTGATGTCAACCTCATCAGAGGAGTTAATGAGAAGGTACAGACTGAAATCCGGTGCCGGCACACAGCCTACTAATGTCGAATAGCACTAGGGGGTCCACTCAACGTTTAACGCCCCCATCCGACGGACGAATCTCCATCAAGGGCGTCATACGCCCTCACTCCACATCAGCACTGCAGAGAGGTTTGGAATTTAGACCAGGATTTTGTCACGCAATCTAGTGATTACAAATTGTATCCCACCATCTCGCCTGCCCTGCCGGCCGGTGAAAACGTTGGTGAGGAGGAGGTGGTGGTGATAATTGTTTTAAGGGAAGTACAACTAGGCAACCATCCTCTAAGTAACACTACACACAGAAAAAAATATCCGCAGTCGCACAACATTCCGTTACTGAGAGACTGAATTTTGCTTCCTCCATGTGTGATCTCTCCTACCTGAGCAGAAGACTCGTGTTCGAATGCAAATAATCGCCATTTTTATCAGTTCTTAACTTTATATAATGGTCACTAACTTGTTACATGTAACTCCACTTGTGCAGGCGAGCTTCGTCCCGTTAGGCGGTATTCTTGTTTCATGTACTTGTTAAAATTCTGTTATATATTTTCGCGGCCTAGATGTGATCTGAGAAAAACAAACCATATATTTTGCAAAGTGAAAACAGTGTTAAAATCAGTGCGTGACGCTAAGGCACAGTATTGATTCCGTGTGTAGGTTCTGTTATTTCTGTTCATACATTTTTAATACTCTAATGTTTATGATAGAGTTTCTTGTATTTACTTTAATAAAAATAATCGTTGCATCTTTCGTAGTGGTTAAGCCTATATTTTTTATATTCTTAATTTCATTGTTTGAAACTTGTGCATGGTTACACAAATTCACCGAAGTATGTCGCTTTTGAATTCGTTCGTCTAATTACAATGTGATGACTAATTTTTGTATTTCGAATTATTATACTTATTATCATTATTATTGTTGTTGTTATTATTATTATTACTATTACCATACACTACGATAGAGAAACAATAGTCAGTTTCCCTAACGTACTATCCAACCATTAATACAAAGAACATTTCGTGCTCTGACTTGCGACCACATCACGAATTTGGAACAATAACTTTTTATCTTCATCAATGGCATGAAATGTTTTTTCAATGGACATTCTCAGTTCATCAAAATTTTTCAACGATACAGAAAACACCATATTCTTTACAATCCCCAAAAGACTAAAATCCCATGGTTTCAAATCAGAAGAACGTGGTGGCCAATCACGATGTCCGGACCACTCTGTCAATCTGCTATCCAAAATGTTGCGAACGTCCAATTCAAACTTACATGGGGCGTTGTTTTTCTGTTACTAGTAGCAAATCGCTGTTACCTTCATCCGCTATAGAAGAGAAGCTACGTTTTCCCATGTATTTTTCTTTCAGGATTAGCTTTCCTTATTAATGTTTAAAATCAGAGGGGGACATTTCAGTATTTTATACATGAATGTAATTTTTTATGCTCTATCAAACTTAAATTCGAGGGACGCATTCTTGCTGAACCCACTCGGTTGTTAAAATCATTGTGTGACAGTGAGGTATAGCACTGGAAACATTATCTGGATCAGGATTCCGTGTGTAGATGGTACGCTACTCCGGCGCACAAATCTTTAGACATTGTGGTTATTATTTTATTTATAAACTGTGAGGGGATGGATTTGAATAAATGAGAAATTACACCCGATTTGGAAGTTGAAATGGCATTCCCTTCAATCTATGGATTTCGAAACCTTCCATTTCACATCTATATATTAAAAAAATTGATGAAAACTAAAGTCAGTCATTCCGGTCATTCTATCGGGTCGATTTCTTTCATTCTTTTTTAACCGAAAGGTATTCATGCACAGATTTGTCATCAGGTACTATAAATCACTTAACTTCCGCCTTCCTCAAATTATTTGAGTTTTTCTATTTTTTGTCTCTTTAAAGCAATCCTAGCTTTGACTCTAATTGAGGTACGGAGTTCGTTTCGGCCTAAGAACACTCAGTGGATGAAGCTCTTTCATTTCAGCTCTTAATTCTTCAAATTGGTTGATTCTGAGGAAACGTATGAGTGCACATTCATTCAATTTAACGTCTCATTTCTTCAACATTTAGTTCTCATTGAAGCAATCATATCTTTCGTTCTAATTGAGGTACACGGTTCGTTTTGGTCTAAAATCACTTACTGGATCAAGCGCATTCTTTCGAAGTAATAACTACTTAAATTGTGGTGGATTCTGAGAAACGTTATGAATACATTTGTCTCCATGACGAAGAACTTTGAAGGACTTTTTAACAGTTCGGCGCGTAGTGTTGCTCCAAGGAACGTTTAATTCCATTTCTTTGTGTGATGTATTTTCAAGTGTTTTGTTGACATAATATAACATTCTATTACCACAGCATATCATGTGCTTTATTTCATTAACTCGAAACTTTGCAAATACATCCGTGAGGATAGTAGCGGACAACACCATACTTTGTACATTGCGGGCGGAGCCAGCGGGAAACTGTTAGTTCTTCTGAAAATGATTCTTTCAGCACTTCTGCAGTCACTATTTCAAGGGGGCTATGGTGTATTGCGCGCTTGAATATGCTTACCTTTCAAGAGCAGTAGAACAATAACATCAAAAACCATTAACCTCAGGAGAAAACGGTGTTTATTTCAGTATAAGGTCCCAAGAAACATAGTTCATATGTTTTTAGAAATTGTTCTTTACTATTACCGAGTCCCACGAACAGTAAATTAAAATACATTTCTTTAGTGATGAACATTTAGTATTAAGTTATTACGTTTTGTTTCTCCAGTTATTGCAACTGATAATAACAATATTTTTTCAAATACTCGTATTGATGAGTACGGTTACGGCATAAACCAACATCACTCGGCAGGCTTCTGTGACCCCCGTTTCCTGCGATATTGTTAGGGTATAGTTGGTGAGGTGGAGGTGGTGGTGATAATTGTTTTAAGGCAAGTACAACTGGGCAACCATCCTCTATGTAACACTACTCACAGAGAAAAATATCAGCAGTTCGATGTTGAAAATATCCTTGGGATATTAGTTACGAATTTTAGGTTTAAAGAAATATGAAAATATGTTATTTATTTATTCCTAAATATTACAATCCTTTTCTTATCATCGGTATCCGATCGATTGGATTAGCATTTTGCCTTTTTCTACCAATACGAGCGCTAATGTAACTCAATGAATTGCTTCACAAAAAACCACTACGAACGCTACTGTATGTCAATGCAGAGTTTCACTAAGCCCTTATAATTACTACATTGTCCGGCTGCATGGCTAAATGGTTAGCATGCTGGCCTTTGGTTACAGAGGTACCAGGTTCGATGGCCGGCAGGGTCGGGAATTTTAACCATCATTGGTTAATTTCGCTGGCACAGGGGCTGGGTGTATGCGTTGTCTTCATCATCACTTCATCCTCATAACGACGCGCGGGTCGCCTGCGGGAGTCAAATCGAAAGACCTGCACCTCGCGAGCCGAACATGTCATCGGACACTCCCGGCACTAAAAGCCATACGCCATTTCATTTCAGCATTAAAATGGAAGGGATCCGACCCTTCGATACATGAATGTATCGGCCAAACAAAGACAAGGGCCACGAAGGGCGAGAAAATGAAAGACTCCCTAGGCCTCGATACGTAATGCCGTCGGTGTCGGAAAAGAACAAGTGTTGACTAGGGGAGATCGGATAGCATAGATCAGGGCCTCTCAAACGCCCAAAATCTCACGCGTGCAGAGCGAGGCGCAAGAGCTCCGTGCACTGTGCATCGGTGCCGCTCGGTGCCGCTCGGTATGGCTCGGATCAACGCTTCGTCTCTGGGCTACTCGGCTCAAGTCAGCCTGGATTTGGAGCGCTACGGCGCAAGTGGGGGAGAGGGAGACAGGCGGAGCGAGCGAGACAGGCGTGAGGAAAGAGAGAGTTAGCGCTATTGCTCCAAATCGAGGAGTGGGGGGTCTGCCCTCTGGCCAACCAAGCCAAGTCGTCTTTTGCACCGTGCACAGTGCATGCACCATGCGCATGCACCCTGAGAGGCCCTGGCATAGATGAAAGTGAAGAGCCTGGCACAAGTACAGTAGGTGGAAGCAATGTCAGGGCTCAGCTAGGTTAAGAGCCCCTGCGGCCTCTTTTAGCCGCCCCATACGACAGGCAGGTGACATCACGTGTGTCATTCTGCCACCCTGACCGACGGGGGATTAGAGTTAACAGCCGCGCGGCATGGCGATTTTAGTACCTGAAAATGGCAGCGCTATTCTATCGCCCGATGACGCCAAACCGAGAGCAAGCTCTTCTTTACAATGGTAATTATTATTTACACTGATATATTGAACATTGTTATCGCACGTGTTTTCTAGGAAGACTTTCGATTTTTAAAATCATATTTTTTTAGTGTTACTAGTAGCAAATCGCTGTTACCTTCAGCCGCTATAGAAGAGGTGCTACGTTTTCCCATATACTTTTCTTTCAGGATTAACTTTTCTTGTCCATTCATGGACAGGACAGGACATACATATGCTCCGCAGCGGAAAGCACCCTCGGGCCATTTACTGGCTGGATAAATGAAATGAAATGGCGTATGTATTTTAGTGCCGGGAGTGTCCGAGGACAAGTCGGCTCGACAGTTGCAGGTCTTTTGAATTGACGACCGTAGGCGACCTGCGCGTCGTGATGAGGATGAAATGATGATGAAGAAGACACATACACCCAGCCCGCGTGCCAGAGAAATTAACCAATTATGGTTAAAATTCCCGACCCTGCCGGGTATCGAACCCGGTACCCCTTGTGACCAAAGTTCAGGACGCTAACCATTTAGCCATGCAGCCGGACTCCTGGCTAGAATAATTAGGCTATTGCGCGCACGACTCAGAATATTACCCGGTCAAAGACAAATAAAATAACAGCCTAAAATCGTTAGTTTCTTCATTCTTTTTATTTTTATTCATATCCTAGCCAAATTAACTTATTTGCATAATTAATTCTCTAATGTGTACCTTTGTTCATTACCGTCAGGGTTTTAGGACATTGTGATATTTTTGAAAGTAGCATTGCTGTCATTTTATATGCAGCTGCTAAACTTCTTGATATCACTGTACGCGCTGCACAGACACTATTAGCCAGGCAACTGGAACATAATTCTTCAGAATACTCTTCAAGGCGAATACGCTTATTTCTCTGTTATACAAAGCGATGCTACACAGATATGATCATGCCCATTACTTAATTTATTCAACCATAAAATTTCTCTCTTTGTTGCATGAACTAAAAAGTCTTGTTAATAAAGTCTGGAGACTTTTTTTAATATTCACACATAGTACGATGAAATAAAAGCCAAGCCTTTTCACACAACGACCTAATAAAAATGAGATTTCACATCCCTGGCATCTCATTTTCAGAGCTCTTAATGTTTTGGTGGAGGACACTGCAAAGTTGTTACCATGTGCTATTTAACCATGTGTATGTTAATAATAGGAGAGTAGAAAGTGATGGGAATGCTTTAAGCTGGGTTCACTACCTCCTCGCCAGTCATGGACAGGACAGGACATACATATGCTCCGCAGCGGAAAACACCCTCGGGTCATTTACTGGCTGGAATAATTAGCCTATTGCGCGCACGACTCAGAATATTACCCGGTCAACGACAAATATAATAAAGCGTCAATGGGATGGTCATGTTGAACACGGTGTACCGAAAGTTATGACTGTGCAAACGGTTAAAGAGAAGCGTCGATTAGAATTAAACATTAACAATAGGAACAATAGATTATTGATTATTATTATTATTATTATTATTATTAAGTTATATGTCTATTTTTCATGCGTTTAACGGGATCCTTCAAATATTCTCTTTCTCAAGTATTTTTTATTTACAATAAGTGTATAGTTTTATAAGCATACATGGACTGTTCAAAGTCACAAAAGTATGATTTTTTTTTAAATCGAGAAACTTTCTAGAAAACACGTGCGATAACAATGTTTAATACCGAGCTCGATAGCTGTAGTCGCTTAAGTGTGGACAGTATCCAGTAATCGGGAGATACTGGATTCGAGCCCCACTGTCGGCAGCCCTCAAGATGGTTTTCCGTGGTTTCTTATTTTCACACCAGGCAAATGCCTGGGCTGGACCTTAATTAAGGCCACGGCCGATTCCTTCCAATTCCTAGGCCTTTCCTATCCCACCGTCGCCATAAGACCTAGCTGTGTCGGTGCGACGTAAAGCAAATAGCAAAAGAAAAAAGAAAAAAAATGTTCAATATGCCAGTGTAGAGAATAATTACCATTGTAAAGGTCAAGAAGAGTTTGCTCTCTGTATGGTGTCATCGGGCGATGGAATAGAGCTGCCATTTTCAGGTACTAAAATCGTCATGCCGCACGGCTAACTGGGTGACAGTGCAGTGGAGGAGAAAATGCTCCCTAACCCGCTGTAAAGTACGATGGAGTGTATGTTATCTTATGTTTCTCTGTTAGAGGAGATGGGAATCATTCGGATCGTTGGAAAACTTTATAAAAACGGCTACCGTAGCATATTAAACAGGCACTCTCTTCCAACGGGAAGAGCGTTAATTTGGCGGGGATTTGTGTAGAAACAGGTCAATGACCCGAAATATACATACAGATAATACAGATAGTATACCCAAAGACAAAGACACCTCCATACAGGCCATGAAGGCCCTTGGAGGAGTGGAAGGTAAAGGCTTCCACCATTGTTAACCGCGGCACGTGATGGGGTAGAGTGGTTAGCTCTACAACCGATCGCGTTTGCCCCCAGGAATTAACCTGGTACTCATTTTTGGTGTAGGCTGAGTAAACCTCAGGGCCACATGCATCTCCGAAAGTGGAAATCTCGTTTCTTAAATTTGACGACTTCCTGACGGGGATTCGAACCCACGTCCTTCAGGGCGAACAGAGTACGCCTCTACCGCCTTGGCAAGGCAGCCTCTAGACAGTATCCCCACACAAAACAAAAATAAGGAGAGATGCGTGTGAAGGAATGGCCACCACAGTCATCCGATAACAACCACATTAAAATCCTATAGGAAGAACTGGATGGCGAGTGCGGAAGGAATGCCCCACTTTTCCAAATATACTTTGGGGTATCCTTCTAGAGTCCTCGGACAACACTGAAGCAAGTGTCTCGAAGAAACTCGCGCAGAGAATGCCTAGAAAAGTACAGAAAGTTTTAGTAGTGAAGGAATATATTTTGTTTGATGAAAATAAAGTCTAATACAGAAAGGTATTCTTGCCAACTACGTACGCATTAAAATAGAGTGAAGCTCACAGAGCTTACAATTTATTAGCGTTTTCTAGGATTTTAACCATTTTTATCTGACTTTCTTCCGATTTTCTAATCAACTAACTTTGTCCAAAACGTTTTGACTGGCAGAGTACGTTGTGTAACGTGTCGTTTGATCTGGCTCAATGAATTTACAAGTAAACGGAAAAAGGTCAAAAGTGAATATTTGAGAAAATTCCGGTGCAAAGAAGTTTGAAAATTTTCTTTCGCATAATGTCGAGACATATGGGCAATGAATTTCTTCGAAAGTATTGAAAACTCAATGAAGAGAATAGAGTCTTTTTTTTTAATTTAAAAAGTCTTAAACCAACAAACGTTTATAGGAAGCGTGCCGAACGTGAATATGCCTGTCCCACGCAACTGCAACCGCAGCTGAGCACATTTTTTGCCCCGGTGGTGGAATATTTTCAAATCTATTCAAACTAAATACTTTATTTAGACAATATCTTTCACGCAATAAGTAATGTACGTCCAAAGGGTGCGTAACCTTAAGAGTTTCACGTTCAATTTCTCCCTTGAAATTCAGATATAGCAGTACAGTCAGGTGAAATACTTCTTTTTAATACCTACGTATTAATCTAACCTCCTGATTTTAAGAGTCAGTGTAAAGTTAATAATAATTTTATTTGCTTTACGTCCCACTAACTACCTTTTATGGATTTTGGAGACACCGAGGTGCCGGAATTTTGTCCCGGAGGAGTTCCTTCACGTGCTAGTAAATCTACCGATACGAGACTGTCGTATTTGAGCACCTTAAAATAACACCGGACTGAGTCAGGATCGAACCTGCCAAGTGAAAAGTTAGTGTGTTGCTGCTTGTCTCAGATAAATGTACCGTTTATTTCCCGCAACTACAATTTTTAAATCTCTTACCATGATCGAAAAAATCTGAACTATGCGCTATATCTTCATGAATTTTCTATTTGTGGGCATAATATCTACAAAACTAATTAGAGTTAATAAATGTGTAGAAAAAAATGTGTGTTCCAATAAATGACTAAAATATTTCTATATTACACACAGTTTACAAGAAACAGCTTTGTCCAGTCCGTCCAACCGTTCTACCGGATGATTTGCTTCATTCCTTTTAATTCTCTCCGGAATTACCTGCCGGTGAATCGTCATACATTGATAGGTCTCTAAATTCACTCAACTTTGAGTGATCCTAAAATCAAATCACTAAGTGATCACTGCAATAATTGCAGGTAAAGACTTATCCTAGCCCGCAACACATTCTGTATTCAGCGGGTTGCTGAGCGATTAACATTTTAATTAATATTCTGAAATAATATTTTATTTTCTTCCGAAGCCGAACGCTTTTACTAGGCCTAGTGATATTTGATTTTCATCCTTACAATGTGATTGATTGCAGCTATGTTTGATTACTACCTGTGAAGCCAGAGAGGATACACATCTTCTGATGATGGAAGAAATACTATTCTCTGATAGATACTATTTGATTCTCTGACCTTCCTCAGCTTTTAAATATAATCAACAGTTGGCAGAACGTACCTAGTGACTTACACTCTGATAAGAGGAAACAGTCGATGTACGAATAGACGGGAAGGTATCAAGTTGACTAGCCTTCTGTATGACCATTTAAAAGCGCAGGGACAAACTCTTGAAAAGGTAGGTGTCTACTTACCCGAACCAGTATTCAGCCTCGGCCAATTCTATGTTACACTGTCTCGTATATGATCGTTTGAAAATACGCCCGAATGGTCGGAGTACTGTGTAAAGAAGTATTATAAACTATACTGCGTAATAATCAATTATTATGTACCATTATTAAATGTTAATTAAACAGGGCCCGCCCGGTGGCCTTGATTTTTAAGGCAATTCAAAACGGTCTGAAATCGTGATTATTCGATTCGAGTCCCGTGGGTCGAAAAATATTTTAACCTTTAGAATGTTGGTCGCCAGGGTAGGGGAGATGATGGTATACAATCACGAGATTGTGTGCCAAAAGCCTGGATTAACTTTCACACCTCCCCGCAGTGCTAGTATGGAGTGAAAGCATATGACGCTGTTGATGGTGATTGGTCCGTAGGATGGAGACATTAAACCTTGAGCAGACACCTTGGTGCTATTCGACAGGAGTAGGCTATGTGCCGGCACCGGATTTCACCCTGTCCCTTCCTACCACCTCATATCACGCAATTCAAATCATTAACTCCTCTGCTGAAGTTGAGGTCAGGAAGGCCATCCGGGCATAAAAACATGCTACGACAGATTCATGTCACCTCATACCGACCCCGTAGTGAAACGGGACAAGGGTTCGACAAAAAACAATTAAATGTTCATAAAACCATAGAAAAGGGCAGGCAAAACAATATGAGTACGAGAGGCATATCAAGACGAGTTAACTGACTTATTCATAACGAATGCTGAGGAGCAGAACTGGTCCACTAGTATTAAAGTAACACGACGTGAAAATTATAAATTTTGAAAATATGTTTCTGGAAGTGGTCAGTTTTGTATATGTGATTTAAAATAAGATAATGAAAAAAGTTGATATAGGTAAACATATGAATAATACAGGTAATGTTATTGCTTGTACGTCCCACTCACTACTTCGAGCGGTTTTGGGAGATACCAAGGTGCCATAATTTGGTCCCGCAGGAGTTCTTTTTACGTGCCAGAAAATCTGACATTTCTTAACATCTTCAAATATCACCAGATAGAGCCAGGTTCGAACCTGCTAAGTTGGTGTCAGAAGACCAGCGTCTCAACCATCTGACCTACTCAGCCCGACAATATATTAACTTAATAAATGGCCCTGCAACAAAAGAATGTACCAATATCAACAAGTAAATGGTTGTAATTTTAAATAGTTAGTGAGTCTGATAATGCCCACATCATTTCTGAAATATCCACCTCCGTAGTACCACCTGTACCAGCTGTACCACCTCAATATGAGGACAAGTCTACTGTTTCTGAAATATGTGCGATTATGTTTTAAACGTTAAACATTTATAAAGTTTCATTGCTTTATATGTACCACTTGTCGAATTTAAATAAATAAATTACCACACTACTAGCTGCCGTCCTTGGAGGCACGGGTTCAATTCCTGACACTGCCAGAAATTTAAGAATGGCAGGAAGGGTGGTTTGTGGATAAAATTGGATAAAATGGTATGCTTAGCTCACCTTCATTCGGGGGGGGGGGTTCCTGAGAAGAGCTGCACCACCTCGATATGAGGACAAGTCTACTGTTTCTGAAATATGTGCGATTATGTTTTAAACGTTAAACATTTATAAAGTTTCATTGCTTTATATCTACCACTTGTCGAATTTAAATAAATAAATTTATATCAGTGGATTTACATTTTATTTAGATATTTCCATAGTTCTTCTTCTTCCCTATCTGTTTACCCTCCAAAGTCATTTTTTCTACTCGGACTCAGCGAGGGATCCCACCTCTACCGTCTTAAGAACAGTGTCCTGGAGCTTCAGATTCTGGGGCAGGTGACACAACTGGGGAGAATGACCAGTACCTTGCCCAGGTTGCCTCACATGTTATGCTGAACAGGGAATGGGAATGGGAATGGGAACTTTGGAAGGGATAGGCAAGGAAGAGGGAAGGAAGTGGCCGTGACCATAAGTTAGATACCATCCCAGCATTTGCCTGGAGGAGAAGTGGGAAACCACGGAAAACCACTTGGGAATTGAACCCACCTCTATTCAGTTGACCTCCCGAGGCTGAGTGGAGCCCGTTCCAGCCCTCATACCACTTTTAAAATTTTGTGGCAGAGCCTGGAATCGAACCCGGGCCTCCGGCGGTGGCAGCTAATCACACTAACCACTATACCACAGAGGCGGGCTATTTTAATAGTTCGTTTCTGGAAATTGTTAAAGAAGGGAAAGCTATATTTTAACTGGAAGATTATTAAAGATAATATTACAAAGATTCACGGCCATATATTGTAGATTGAGTAGCCTCCGTGGCTCAGGCGGCAGCGCGCCGGCCTCTCACTGTTGTGTTCCGTGGTTCAAATCTCGGTCACTCAATGTGAGATTTGTGCTGGACAAAGTGTTGGCGCAATAGGTTTCCTCCGTATACCAGTTTCTTTCCGGCAACACTCTCCAATATCATTTCATCTGCCAGTTAGTAATCATTGCTCCAGAGCAGGGCGACAGGTCTCGACAGCCGGCACAATTCTGATCCTCACCGGTAGTTGGAGGCTTCACTCATTCCAATCCTGATCCGGTCGAATGACTGAAAAGCTGTAGATATTCATATTTTAGAATGACTGGATTAAATATGAATGTTGGTTGTGGCATATGCATAGTAATCGAATTGGTTTCGCAAACGGTATTAGAATGCGTCAAATTATTACTAATTTTGAACACCATAATTTCAGAAGCTTCCTTTAGGATGGTCTAATAATTATATTTGCCGGCCCCATGGTGTAGGAGTAGCGTGCCTGCCACTTAATTGCAGGCCCCGAGTCGATTCCCGGCCAGGTCAGGGATTTTTACCTGGACCTGAGGGCTGGTTCGAGGTCCACTCAGCCTACGTGATTATAATTGAGGAGCTATCGACGGTGAGATAGCGGCCCCCGTCTAGAAAGCCGAGAATAACGGCCGGGAGGATTCGTCGTGCTGACCACACGACATCTCGTATTCTGGAAGCTTTCGGGCCGAGCAGCGGTCGGTTGGTAGGCCAAGGCTTTCAAGGGCTGTAGTACAATCGGGTTAGTTTGGTTAAATTGGTGATGATATTTTGCAATGACTTTACAGTCACTATACAGCTCCATTCAGTGTCAACATATTAGTAGTACTACAGTAATTACTATTATTATTCCAATTGAAAATTATTGTTTGGCCCAACAGTCTTGAAAAGGCCAAAAAAAAAAAAAAAACTTTAGCCCACACATATAGAGTATTTATTCATATGTGACAATATATTTTTATATTCATGTAGGCTTATATATATTCATATATTATATTTTAGTGCAAACATAGACTCAGTTTAGACTTAGTGTACTATGTGCGAGCACTCAGAATTGTGTTATTGTAAAATCTTTCCGCAACAACTGCAGGTTGCCCTAGAAAGAAGAGTAGTTTACCTGATGACCAATAAATACAGGCGAACGGATTAGGCCTGACGAAAACGATCCGTTAGATGCAAATAAATCAATCGCTTTCAATTTTAGTTTCATTTATTGAAATGCATGTTTATGATTATTTCATTTTCTCTAGTGGCTTTTTCTCATTAACAATACTTAACAATGGTTTATGGTAACTACAACCAAGGAAGAATAGACACATGTTTACAGGTTGCTTATGACGCAGTCCGTGTGTCGTTTTTGACCAAGAAGGTTCACTATCATAATATACTGGCAAGTGCCCGCAGCTTCGCCCGCGCTTATTAATTCAACCGCATTCGATTGTTCTAAACCGTTTAATTAAATACAGAAGGAAAACTATATTTATTAACATACATCGTTAGTGGTCGTTTTCTATTATTTCTACAGTTTCCTTTCCCAGACCGTACAGTAAGTCACATGAGTATCATGTTCGGTTGAGAGCTATGCTAAAACATGCACATGTATATCCATGATCTCGGTCATTTTGGACATGGCTTTCACCCCTTCTAACCCCCATCCCGATTTGGAATGAACTTCGGCTCAAACGGCATTCAGAGTGTCATGGTTCATCTCAACTACCCCAAAGACTATGAACTCGCCACTAATATCGCTCATTTTTCGTATTTTTACATTTCACCCCTTTCTTTTGGGGTGCTAGGGATTTATTGCCCCCTACAGTAATTTTCCAGACAGTAAGTTACAGTATATGTGTGTCTACTTCGGTTGAGAGCTATGCTGAAATACACACACACACACACACACACACACACACACACACACACACACACATATTCACCCGTAATCTCTGTCATTTTCGACATTTTCTTTCTTTACTCCTTCTCACCCCCTATTCAATGCGCTCTGAACTTGAAATTTTCATTTTTATATACGGTACCGTTTATATAAGAAGAAGGAGAAGGAAAAGAAGATGAGTTTTAAGAAACACATCATAATCTTCACATACTGTTGGTTAGGCAACCCACTGATCAGATTTGTCATGCGGTTCACCTATCTTCCCCTATTTTCTCTTCTTTTTCACCCTTCTCACCCCCTATGCCGAACTACCAATCAGATTTCGTTAAAACCACTTCCTAACCCCTCCCCCAGGATTAATAAGAACAAATCGTGAAATTTTCAGCCTGATCGCTCCGCAAGTTTTGGAGTCCATTCGTGACATATATGCAAACAAACAAACATTCATTTATTTATATATATGGATAGCTTCTATATTAAAAGTGTACCACTCATAGTACATACTGTGTCGTACAGATCCAGGTGCATTCCTAACACACGAAAAGGTGCTATGGAGCTAGGGTAAGAACTCTCTTGCATAGGGATGGGGAGGGAGGGAGTTGTTGATCACTAGGTGCCCTTGGTTCGAAGAATACTAAAAGTACAACTCAGTTCATGAGCGCATCAGTGATATGACCCACAAAATACCAGATGGGAGTTATTATCATGCATGGTTATGAAGGAAGGTGTTTGGAGCAGAAACTACTCCACGTGTGCCTGTCTTCACCGCAGCAATCAATACGGCCCGGTATATCCAAGCAAATATCCCGTGATCGCCGGCTACTTACTTCCACCAGTACATTTGCATAATTAGTTGACGCCTCATCAAAGCCCGGCTGACCCCACTGCTGCGATGATAATCAGCTCCAGGTCTCAAGATCAGTTATTAAAGCATTATCCAAGTTTCAAGGGTCAGCCCTGACTGGACTGAAGCTGCTTTGCGGTAAGCTGATAGGATGAACAGTTTCTTTCATCACATTATTGATACCAGTGCACCTTTATATGAAAATAATGACGTTATCTATATGGCTAGAGCCGTATTCTTATAATGTGTGGCAAAACAGTCGTAAAAAAAATTTCGAGCTTCAGTTTAAATCAAAGTGACATATTTGCATAACGATTATCATTCCTACTGACCGCTGAACATGACGTTATGGGTCGGAGTTTCGGTACAGTAGGTTGGCTGATTCATTTCTGCTTTTCTCATGTGTGACCGAAATGTAAGTTGCCCCTATGTGCAGTCGGTCCAGTTTAGCAGTGAAGTCGGCCAAGGCTACACTGTAGTCCGCCTCTGTGGTGTAGTGGTTAGTGTAAGTAGAAGCCACCCCCGCAGGCCCTGGCTCGATACCCGGCTATGCCATGAAATTTGAAAAATGGTATGAAAGCTGGAACGGGGCCCACTCAGCCTCGGGATGTCAACTGAGTAAAATGAAATGTCGTATGGCGTTTAGTGCCGCGATATCCCAGGACGGGTTCGGCTCACCAAGTGCAGGTCTTTCTATTTGACTCCCGTAGACAACCTGCGCGTCGTGATGAGGATGAAATGATGCTGAAGACAACACATACACCCAGCCCCGTGCCATTGGAATTAACCGATTAAGGTTAAAATCCCCGATCTGGCCGGGAATCGAACCCGGGACCCTCTGAACCGAAGGGCAGTACGCTAACCGTTCAGCCAACGAGTCGGACTCAACTGAGTAGAGGGGGTTCGATTCCCACCTCAGCCATCCTCGAAGTGTTTTTCCGTGATTTCTCCACTTCTCCACCAGGCAAATGCCAGGATGGTACCTAACTTAAGGCCAAGGCCGCTTCCTTCCCTCTTCCTTGTCTATCCAATCCAATCTTCCCCGCTCCCCCATTAATGCCCGTGTTCAGTGTAGCAGGTGAGGCCGCCTGGGCGAGGTACTGGTCCTCCTCCAAAGTTGTATCCATTAGACCCCAAGTCTACAGCCCTTGAAGAGCCTTGGACTACCAAGCGACCGCTCAGCCCGAAGGCCTGCAGATTACGAGGTGTCGTGTGGTCAGCACGACGAATCCTCTCGGCCATTATTCTTGGCTTCCTATACCGGGCTCGCTACCTGACCGTCAGATAGCTCCTCAATTCTAATCACGTAGGTTGAGTGGACCTCGAACCAGCCCTCAGGTCCAGGTAAAAATCCCTGACCTGGCCGGGAATCGAACCCGGGGCCTCCGGGTAAGAGGCAAGCACGCTACCCCTACACCACGGGGCCGGCTAATGGAAATGAATACTAGAAGGAAATTTAGTGTGAAAAATACAAAAGCAAAGTCGACTCCGTACAGGCCATGAAGGCCCTTGGAGGGGTGTAAGGTAAAGGCTTTCACTATCCGTAACCTCGGCACTTGATGGGGTAGAGTGGTTAGCTCTACGCCCGGCCGCCTTTGCCCCAGTAATTAACCTGGTACTCATTTTGGGTGCAGGCTGTGTGAACCTAAGGGCCATATACACCTCCGGAAGTGGGAATCTCGTTTCTTAAATTTTACGACTTCCTGACGGGGATTCGAACCCACGTCCTTCCGGGCGAACCGAGCACGCGTTTACCGCCTCGGCCAGGCAGCCCCTGTATGACAAGTACAATATTCCTACATACTTAGAAACCATACAAACCTAGGCCATTATATATAATTAATTATTCAAAATGGCGATGTATCATGGGCACTAATTTGCTGCTTCCTTGATAATTTCCAAACACATTAATATTTGTCTATGATTCTTTTTTTATTAAATTAGTAATATTATAGCTACAACATGTGACAGAATCAGTCAAGTTCATCAATTATATTTTTTTTCATTAAGTTATTTTCAAGTAATAAAATTTCTCATTAATTTTCATTTGGGAAAGTATTTTTTAAATTAATCTATGAAGCTAGATCAATAATTATAGAATGTTTTCTTCAGGCTAGGAAAACAACAGATAGGCAATCTGCCCCCTGAGCGACTGCCCTAAATGCAGATCAGGATAGATAGATAGATAGATAGATAGATAGATAGATAGATAGATAGATAGATAGATAGATAGATAGATAGATAGATAGATAGATAGATAGATAGATAGATAGATAGATAGATAGATAGATAGATAGATAGATAGATAGATAGATAGATAGATAGATAGATAGATAGATAGATAGATAGATAGATAGATAGATAGATAGATAGATAGATAGATAGATAGATAGATAGATAGATAGATAGATAGATAGATAGATAGATAGATAGATAGATAGATAGATAGATAGATAGATAGATAGATAGATAGATAGATAGATAGATAGATAGATAGATAGATAGATAGATAGATAGATAGATAGATAGATAGATAGATAGATAGATAGATAGATAGATAGATAGATAGATAGATAGATAGATAGATAGATAGATAGATAGATAGATAGATAGATAGATAGATAGATAGATTGATTGATTGATTGATTGATTGATTGATTGATTGATTGATTGATTGATTGATTGATTGATTGATTGATTGATTGATTGATTGATTGATTGATTGATTGAATTATATATGCATTAAAAATTAGTCGTAATACCTTAAAAACGTACAAAGTTTTCAGGGAAATAGTTTTGAAAAAAACAAATTTACGGACAACGTTCCGAAAATATTGAAGATATTAACAAAACGTGTGTACTGTTATAAAGAGGAGAGTTAAATTTTAAATGAAAAAATAAATAGAAAAATCGTATTTTTGGTCAGTGAAATGTGTTCCCCCCCTCCCCTTAAAACGCTACACTAAAGAGAGAAGGTCTCATCCTAGCCTGTCCTGAGAATAGTTCACCGTGGTTTCCCATTTTCACTTCGAGGCAAATGGCTGGACAATTCCTATTCATAGGCCACAGCCGATTTCTTCCACCTCCTTATTCAGTTTCATTCACCCTCATCATTTCAGATCATTAGCTTCTCAACTGCTGAGGTTGGTGAAGCCGTAAAAACATGCCATATAATGTAATCTCACTTCATCCCCGACCTTGTATCAGGAAATGGAATTAAGGGATAAACATACATAAATTGCGGAGTTATTGATCCTTATCTCAATCTTAATCAAGCTTGATTCCATTTGCAAGACAAAACGGATACTGAAGTACTGAGAAGTGACTTTATTAGACGAATGTCTCTCCAAATGTCCAAATCTAACTCCCGCACAGTAACATCTTCCAGATAATACTTCTAACGAGGTATTTTCGCAGGTGCATCTTTATGCTGGTAGATGTAAATAGGTTCCGTTTCTTTATAAAGATGGTCTTAGCCTGGTAGATGCGGCTTACAACATCCGTCCCCGACAACTTTATTTCCAGGTAGGCGATGGACTCTCGCTACCTCGCCACTGCGATATCGTCAGCGAATAATTAAATTAATAAATTAGAGTATTGCTGAATTGTTTACTTTTCTCACGGAACTTGATTAATTTTTCACTGGTTGCGGAGTTTCCATTTCATTACACGTAGCTACACTGTTGAGTGAGTCCATATTCAACAGGATAATGTATAGTGTTCAATTATCAGCCAGTGTAGTAAATATCTATGGATTTCTGGGCGAAAAGTTAGTGTGAATGTGACCGTCGTCATTCTTAAAAGACACCAATTTAACTCTATATTTATGCCATGATCGGACTTACTACGGACTTCAAACATTGCTCCCCTAACTTAAGCGAAGTCAAGCTTTTATTTTACATGAGTGTACATAACGTGATCATAGCCACGGGACCTCCAGTTTTATGTGTAATCCGTTCCACTGGGATGTGATTTTTCGTTTAAATAAACCCAATCTTAATTCAAGTCATTACAAATATCGATCAATCAATCAATCAATCAATCAATCAATCAATCAATCAATCAATCAATCACCAATGATCTGCATTTAGGGTGGTCGCCCAGGTGGCAGCTTTCCTATCAATTGTTTACCAACATATTTACATTTATTTATAATTGTTTACTAGCTTTTTGTTAAATATTTGCAACGAACTTGGAAATTTATCGAACATTTTCCTTGATAATTTATTCTAATCTCTTACTCCTCGTCCTATAAATGAATATCACGGGGCGAGTTGGCCGTGCGGTTAGGGGCGCGCGGCTGTGAGCTTGCATCCGGAAGATAGTGGGTCCGAATCCCACTGTCGGCAGCCCTGAAGATGGTTTTTCGTGGTTTCCCATTTTCACACCAGGCAAATTAAGGTCACGGTCGCTTCCCTCCAGCTTCTTGGTCTTTCCTCTCCTATCGTCATCATGAGACCTATCTGTGACGATGCGACGTAAAGGCACTAGCAAAAAAATGAATATTTATTCCAAACTCTCCTTTTTAATTCCAACTTTATCTTCATATTATGATCATTCCTAATTTTAAAAGCTCCACTGAAGCTTATTCTTCTGCCTGTGTCATTCCATGCCAACTCACTTCTGACGGCACGGAGCATACCACATAATCCAGCATCTCGTCTCCTTACTCCCAAGTCTTCCCACCCCAAAACTTGCAACATTTTAGTAACACTACTCCTTTGTCGGAAATTACCCAGAACATATTGTGCTCCTTACCTTTCATTTATTTTTTCCATTTCTTGTATCAACTAGCCCTGCTGAGGTTCCCGGACACTGGAGCCATACTTTGAGTGCGGTCTTACCAGAGACTTTTATATCCCCTCCTTTACATCCTTACTACAACTCCTAAATACTCTCATAACCATATGAAGGGATATGTAACGCTATTTCTTATATTACACTAAGGTACTTACATTGTACAGATTTTTATAGAGTATTCATGTAAAACATGGGCTAACTTATTCTCCTTCTACAGCTTTTTTCCGCCCCTGTGAGGTCGCAGGTGCGAACTGTATCGCACATCTGGATGTGGTTCTACTTACGGACGGATGCCCTTCCTGACACCAACGCTAGTGGAGGAATATAATTACTATTGCGTGTTTCTGTGGTAGTTGGCAGTATGGTGTGTTGTCTGAGTATGAAGAGGAGAGTGCTGGGACAAACACAAACACCCAGTCCCGAGCCAGAAGAATTAATCACATGTGATTAAAATCACCGACCCGGCCGGGAATAGAACCCGGGACCCTGTGAACCGAAGGCGTCAACTCTGACCATTCAACCAAGGAGTCGGACAAAACCTGGGCTAGCTAATTGCAATATTCAAGGTTCACAAAAGTTTGCTAAGTATAATGTACCTCAGGGAGTGAAACTATTCAGAACTACAAATAAGTTATCGGAATATAGGATTCAGCTGATTATTATTCTTGTTTACTCGACTACGTTATACCCGTTGTTCTCGAGTGTACGCCAACAATGCTACATTTGAATAGGAAGGACAGCAATAACAATAGTACGGCTGTTGACTATTTCGCCAGTGAAATGCCTTATATTTTTGTGAATTTCTTTCTTTAAACAGCATTTACAAGGGTATCATATTATTTAATCAAAGAAGTTAATACCTTCTTGATTTTTTGGAACAGGTGGATTGGCTGTTGAATTGCTGCATAAACGAAATACCGCATCAATGTAAAAGTTGCGGAAGTTACAACTTCTTATAATATTCTGTCTTTGTACGTATTCCATCAATAAGCCTAACCATACCTAAATACAAATGTGAATATTCTTATTATTATCCCCCCAACACAAATTCGAAACAGAATAAACCTATCTACGTAACATATCGCACATCAACATAACAACTAAATGTTTAAATAAATATCACTAATCCTAATTACTACAAACAAAAACTAAAACCGATATTTTTATAGCACTTAATGAATCACATACACACGAAATTAATTAAATTTAAATAAGTATTAATTACTGTACTTAATCACTAATACGGAACTCTTGGAACGGCCAATCACTCGCTAGCACCTCCAACAATAAACACCTAAAAGTAGGACAATTTATGGAAGATGGGCTAAGGGATGGCAAAGTATAAGCATACCAGGTTACGTATAGACGTATGCAGTTACATTCAAACGGGTCTTCCTGAACTAAACGCATGTCCAGACGGAACATCTCTTATTCTCAGTCAACATACGCAGACGCAGAGTCTACAGTACATATCCTCAAGCCGTTCATTACATCCTGACATATCCGCCCACATGCAAATCCTCCTACGCTTTATGCGCTACATATAGCAGAGTCATTGCGTGGGTAATTAAAATAGGGCATATGTTTATACATTGGTCCTTCCTCCGAAGTTCATAATGTTAATATAGAAGTGAAAGTTTATAAACGATTTGCTAGTTCACAGGTAACTCATTATACCAGTCAGATAGTTAGAATCACTGACTGTTGTCATGTCACATACGAATTTGATTGATAGGTAGGTCATGCCAGAAATTTCCACTGACAAGAATGAGTAAATAGTGCGACTTGAAACCAGTAATATTATTAATAGATTGAGTAAGTTTGCCAAGATATTCCCATCCAATACATATGGTTCTGTTCTCTGCTCTGCCATGATTTCAAGGGTGATTGTAGGATCTGGATTGGTAGTTTGGCTTCTCAAAACCGAGGTTCACTGAATTTGCAATATTGGCCATGCGGAATCGAGTTTTCTGTACTTTTCCTGCTTCACACAAACGTCGGGAGGATACTTAATATACAGGCCTAGGTTATTCCCTTCCCTTCCCTGCCCCGAATATCAATTTCTTTTAATTTTATGTTTTTTTGCTTTATGTCGCACCGACACAGATAGGTCTTATGGCGACGATGGGAGAGGAAAGGCCTACGAATGGGAAGGAAGCGGCCGTGGTCTTAATTAAGGTACAGCCCCAGCATTTTCCTGGCAAACCACGGAAAACCATATTCAGGGCTGCCAACAGTGGGACTCGAACCCACTATCTCCCGATTACTGGATACTGGCCGCACTTAAGCGACTGCAGCTATCGATCTCGGTCGAATATCAAAATAAGCATAACCACGAAGTATACGAAAATGCTATACAGAGTGGTCGAAAAAACGTGAACCAGGAATATGAGCGTTAGAGGGTTGGTCATACTGATAAATAATTTGAAAAAACTTCGATATCTGGAGCCTATGTCGTTTTATCAGCTGCTGAAGTTACCCAATTAGATCACTTCGCGGCTGAATGCAAATGGGTTTTGCGAGGCGTTGTTACTAAATCCACACATGACTGAAGAAGACCTGTTTGAAAGCACCAAACGAAGAAACAAAACTTTTACAACCGAACGGATTTAAACATGGACCTCCGAGCTGACAGGATCGCGCTACAGTGACACCGGCTGAAAACCACGGTGTGTTTGTGTTGGATGCTGATTTCTCGTCATGGCTGTCAACTCCGTCTTAAGTCACGTGCAAATTTAACAACACTCTGTATATACACATATTTTTAAAACATTGCTTTACGTCGCACCGACACAGATAATAAGACTTCCCGTGTTGATGGGATAGGAAAGGGCTAGGAATGGGAAGAAAGTGACCATGGCGTTGATTTTAAGGTATGGAAATGGCAAACTACGGAAAATCATCTTCAGGACTGCTGACAGTATGGTTCGAACCCACTATATCCCGAATGCAAGCTGACTGCTAAGTGACGTAAAATGCGCAGTCACTCTCCCGGTATCATGAAGGTTCTCAGATGTACTTTACTCTCTTGATTTAGTCAGACAAGTACAGCTCGTAGTAATCTTATGTGTAGGAGCCTGCACGGATATACAAAATAATATCTGCATCCGCATCCGCAAAATGGTTATTCGCGGTTAATTAATTACTGGCGTATGGCCACCGGAGAGGCCTGGTGCAGGTCTCTTTCTAGTAGACGGCCTATTTGGCGACCTGTATATCTGCGAAGATGAGGGTCCTGCCTAGGATGATGTCTAATGTTGAATACGCCACACACACAGCCACCAAGGCATTGGAATCAACCAATTAAGGTTAAAATCCCCGACCCGGCAGAGAATCGAACCCGGAACCCTCTGAACTGAAGGTCAGTACGCTGACCACTCAGCCAATGAGTCGGACTATTCACAGATAACTTACATACTTAACTACAGTATATTACACACAAGATATTAAAACGGATAGATCTGTTATCAATACAATAGACCTGACATCTGGCATCTGAACCCCGATAGTTACAGGTTTTTTTGCTAGTTGTTTTACGTCGCACCGACACAGTTAGGTCTTATGGCGACGATGGGAGAGGAAAGAGCTAAGAGTGGAAAGGAAGCGGCCGTGGCCTTAATTAAGGTACAGCCCCAGCATTTGCCTGGTGTGAAAATGGGAAACCACGGAAAACCATTTTCAGGGCTGCCGACAGTGGGGTTCGAACCTAATATCTCCAGAATACTGGATACTGGCCGCACTTAACCGACTGCAGCTATCGAGCACGGTAGTTAAAGGTTTACGAGGGAATTTCTCTTGCGACAACTACCGGCGTATTGACCTTTGTTCCATTCTTTCATTAATTGCAGACAGGAGCCAGTTAGGCTTAGGTCATATTTACGGCTTTATGGGCCCAAGGCTCTTTATATATCACTATTCTCCCATCCCAATGTCAAGGGTCGCCTAACCAAAAACAAGAGTATACCTAAGTGAAAATAACTATATGTCGTTATTTAGAAATTGTCCGCAAAATTATCCGCACTGCCATACACTTTGTATCCGCCAAGACACCAACTTCGCGCTTCCGTGCAGGGTTCTACTTATGTGTCATCTAGGACTTGTCCCCATTGCTTTTACAAGTTGCTTTACCTCGCACCGACACAGGTAGGTCTTATAGCGACGATGGGATTAGGAAAGGACTAGGTGTGGGAATGAAGCTACTGTGGCCTTAATTGAGGTACAGCCCCAGCATTTTCCTGGTGTGGAAATGGAAACCCATGGGAACCCATATTCAGTGCCGCCGACCGTACGGTTCGAACCCAGTATCTCCCGACTGCAAGCTCACAGTTGCGCGTCCCTAACCGCACAGCCAACTCTCTCGGTAAAGATGAAGTAAAACAGGGCAACATATTCTGTTTCTTAAAAAAGCAATTTGAGAAAAAAAATATGGATTTATTACAAAGGTCAAGGTTTTCATTTCAGTGTCTGAATAGTTCCTCTAGTCGTACAAACCATAAAAAAAGGTTACATGTTGTTTGTTTTCAGATTTTTCTCTTTATAAGCATGCACCATAACAAGCAAGCTTTCAGGACTATCGATGCCATAACAATATTTCTTTATTTCTTTCTGGATCCGTTTACACTCCAGGGTTGGTCTTTCGCTCGGACTCAGCGAGGAATTCCACCTCTACCACTTCAAGGACACTGTCGTGAAGCCTGAGACTTTGGGTCGGGGGACACAGCTGGGGACGAGGACCAGTACCTCTCCCAGGCTGTCTCACCTGCTATGCTGAACAGGATGTCTGTGTGGGATGGGAAGATTGGAAGGGATAGGCAAGTATGAGGAAATGAAGCGGCCGTGTTCTTAAGTTAGTTACCATCCCGGCTTTTGCCTTGAAGAGAAGTGGGAAACCACTTCGAGGATAGCTGAGGTCTGAATCGAACTCACTCTATTCAGTTGCATACCAGTACTTAATAATTTAATACCAAATTAAATGAAACGGAATTAAAAACCAGTACAATTTGGTGGTTTAAATATTCATATGTTGTTTTATTAGTTCGGGATAACTAACCGGACGTATTTTCACACCACAAGCCTCTGGACATACTGTAAGGCATTCTTTGTAATCTCTTGCTTTCGCAGTGAGATCGCTGTCACTTTTGTTGTTTTATTTTGTTTCTCGTGCATTAATTTGAGCCTGGTCTCGTTTCTTTCAATAACTCTGAGAGAATCTCCAACATTTAAAAAATCTGTGACGCAATCTGTTGTTGAGTCAAGAGTAGACACAGAGAGAGAGAGAGAGAGAGAGAGAGTAGAATGAGGTGGGGAAGGGGACATTGTGTAATTTAATGCCTCTTTCTTAGAGAAAGGGCGCTTCTGAGAGACATTAATCAATGTTGAAAGTACTTTATTTCAAACTTTCAATATTCATAAATCCTTACAAGATGCTTTTCTTATCCATAATTCAGGGGATCATTTTTATATTCGGTTTCAGTTTCAAGTTTATTTTAGCATTTAGTATATAATATAAAAGTATGAGCTTTTGTATGAGGGATAGTTAAACGAATGAGATACCAATTTACGTTTTGCAACAAAAAGTGAAATGGTTATTTCAAAAAATCCCTAGTACAGAGACTAAAACTTCTCAAGAGAAATAAAAAACTGGATTTTATTAAATATAATCATTGCAGCCACATATTTTAACGCTGTACAATAGTCATCCATTTGGTGTATATTCCTTGAAGAGGGGAAATTTTTAAGTTTTTCCTGTGACCGTCTGTGGGTGTACAACGCAAGTTGACCTGGGATGCTTTGAAATCATTGCTCCTTATATTGAAGTGGCATAAGTTTTACTCTGGCCAAATATTTTGTATTGCAAGATTGTATGTTATTACAAGATACAGGAATAATATATAAATACTTGTACTGTTTATCCGAGTAAAATAGTTCCAAACATACCCACTACACAACTCTCAATACATTCCATTTAAGTAACTCCTACATGTAACAGCACTTAATCTCCGTCCTCCTCCAAGTCACATGGATCACCAGACACAACAAGCGTCTTAATGAACTTAAAATCGTGTGGTAGTAAATACTTCATCAAAGACCTAACATCGTCAAGTTCGTGAACAGATATCATCACCTTCAAGCCAAATTCTTCACAATAATACAACATAGACCCTAAGGTTTGAAAATCACCTCAATCAACCCTAGGAAGCCAATGCAGAGAAGAACATCATTTATGAACATGACTTCACAGATATACTGTATTAGTCGCTGTTTTTATGATCGGAGCAACAGGATCCATCCCGAAACTTTTTTGAGACTTTTGTAAGCAGTTCGGACTTCTTAAAACCTTCATCACTACCATGGCAATTAGTTCATTGAAATATTCGATCTCCTTGTTTAAGAACCAAGCATATGGGCCTTAAAAGTTCTGTTCTTTTCTTCTCACTGTGATTTTTTAATATCTATGAAGGATAGGTTCATGCCTAACAAAAAGTGTTAAGGAACTTTGTCTCTGTGATAGCCTGTGGGTGAGGCAGCAATAATTTAAAATAAAATTATGACAGTAGTACGACCTCTCCCTGAGTTCAAAATACCACTTCATCAACTGCCAGTAATGTAATCTAATGCAGACTGCTTGAACTCTACTATGTCTATTGAGTTTTATGTATCTTCACAAGATGTAATCACTGTTGTTCCTAATTGCCACCCAGTTTTACTGTTTGTTAACCTGAACGCCTTCAACTGTTTTTGAAATGTCACTACTGCCGAAAAAGTATTTATCAACCAATCAGTTTTCTGCCTAATTATGTAATCTTCCACCAATCAGTTTAATTACGTCATTTTCTAGAACAATCACCCAGTCTCCTATATATAGCTGTGAGTTTGAACCTTAATGTGACAATCCTCATTGGAAATTTGAGAGTGCTATGTTAATTCAGGAGGTCTCCTTCTCGGGGCCGGATGATGCGGTTGGGGCTAGCGTGGAGATGGCAGCATAAAGTAAAGTAGAACTACTACCTATGTGAAACTTATCTATGCGTGACAAAGGGGAGATTCTAGTGTTTCCCATCGCGCGTAACTGTTCGGTCAATCTGCGTTCCCTCAGGTTTAATGCAGGGTTTCCCTTCCTTCTGAGACGGCTTAAAACGTAGGCTTTCTAAGGAGATTTCGGAAATACTGTAATAACCTCTCGGGGACTACGTAAATCGTAAGGGCGCACGAATGTGTACCCTGCTTTCCGTTATTTCTGGAAACCAAGTTTTCTAATTCTAAACTTTTCTACTTTGTTTTTCGGATTTAAACTTTTCCTATCTTGATCATATGCCTTTGCTGGCGAGATCTAGTGTTTACAGCGCACTATGTCTTCTGGTACGGGCTAGAATAAATTTTTAACTTTCATTGACCTTTCTCAGTCTCATGCTTAGCTTTGACAAAATGAAGGTGACCTAGGTATGAGCGATGCTAGTAATACCATTCCTTACAGCGCCAGTCCTTCTTATGAATGGTGCGAAAATATCACTCACAGGGTCGGTTGGTGCATGCATTTCAGTGAGCTTGGCAGACTGATATGTAATAGCAACTTCTGGCTCAGTGTGAAAAGCAGCGTGAACCTACACCATTCCTCATTTCCCTAGTATGCCCCTTCAGTGACACCTGACAGCTGTTGGTGGAACTGTGAAGGATCAAACCATCCTTCGGGCTCTATACCCAACATACATACATACATACATCTTAGTCACCAAGTAGTATGGCTCATCCCCTTTGTCATTGTACCTTAGGCCCTTATGCCCTGGTAGGGTTTATAATAAATTAGTCCTTTACTGGAAGTTCATCCTCCATTCCATTTTGTTCGGTTTTTTGATGCCGCTTCCCTATGAAATAAGTGTAGCGAGTGTAAAAGCCGATTATGCTTTTAAGTAGAGGAGGGAGTGTTGTACTAAACGTAACTAGCGAGGTTCTGACATGAATTCATTAATGTAATGTGAATTCGAGGCCCATTAGGCCACTGTAAACTGTAAATTGCTGTTCAGGATTCGATGCTTTTCTGGAATGTAACTGTTCTCCTTTTTAGGGTTCGATTCCCCTCTTGGTAACATCGTTCTAGAAGCTTCTGTTTCTTTCTTTTTGAACAAAGTAATGTTCTATTTTACCTCTGCTCGGAACTTATTTTGTAAGGACTAGTGATTCACTTATCAATGCCAAAGATTTGTATATATGCCAGGCGGCCTGCGAGCGCCGTACTTCCTACTTATAAATGTCCCCTACACACTAATGATGAATAGGATATCTACTGTCTAATTTTCACAGGGGCACTACTACTAGCAGGCAGGTTACGTCAGAATATGAAGAGATAACATCCGGACGATTGCTCGCAGCATGTTCCTCAGCGCTACCCGTCTAATGCAACCCCCTTTGCCTTAGTAAGTCTCGTTTTCGACCGCTTAGCACTAGGCTGGTGTACGGTACAGCAACACTACACTTGCTGTCTACATATCAGCAATGGCTGATGTGTTCAGCAACGAGGAATACACAGACATCATTTTAATCTATGAAGAAGCTGGTCGGAATGCGGCCAAAGCTCGTAGACGGTATGCACAGAACTTTCCAAACTGACGACTGCCTTCTACACACGTATTTTTTCGAATGGTATTGGTTTCACACAAAAAAAAACTCCTTTATAGAGATAAATGTCTGCACGAGTATAACTTAATAAGTTATCAACTGTTTTGCTGCATCTTTTGGCGTATTTACAAATGCACCTCGTTATGGAACGTGAACAGTGTAATTACTCCTATTTGTTTGACAACATCCGAAACACAGCACGTTGTAGCGCTCCTTCGAAAACAAGTGAGTAGGCATCCCATGCATCACTAGTGCTTGCGGGCCATTTGTAAGTAGAAAGTGTGGCGCTCGCGTGTGGCCTGGTTTAAAGCCTATTGCTCTGGTTTCGACTCTGAGTCTGATGTGAAAATGTGGGTCCTTTCTCCAAGGTTATGAATTAGCTAAGCTTCTAAGCTTGCCTGTTATTTCCTGTCGTTTATTATTTACATCTGTTGTTTTTCTGAAGATATTTACCTTCACTAAAGAAAAGAAAATGCGTTTTTGGAAAATATATATTTTTCAAAATTTAATCTTTGGTTCATGCTTTTTCCAGCCATTTACTCCCACACGTCTTTTCCTCTGTGGTCCACATTAAGCCCCGTAACAGTAATAATATCACTACAAGCCTTTTCGATCTTCGAACTTCATATCATTGGGTGTCTTCCTCGCCTTAGGATTAGATTTAGCGTGGTCAGCACACCAGATATAACTATCGGGAATGATAATTTATTAGGTCAAGTCCTTGCAACATGCACCAACGAACATTTCAGTGGTCCCCACATACTTGATAAAGGTACTTTATAGGCAGAAAAAGCCGAAGGATATTCAGGGCAGAGCCTGAGATCCACCCAGCGGTGTTCAAGACAGCCCCTTTGAATGCTAACCGGCAATTAACAAGCATTCGACACGTACAGTATTTAATGTGAAGACATTTGAGAATCTTAGAACCCATTTCTTTCCTCATTTTTATTCGCTTGGCTAATTATTCCATTTCCATAGAAGCAGACTCTGAGAAGGAATTTTAAATAGAATGTTGAGTGTTCTGTGTGATACATTGAAATATTACAAACTTAAAATCAATAGTAAGAAAACCAATATTTAGATTGTGAGCAAATATGGTAGAGAATTTAATCTATATATATAAAAGCAAGTCGGGCTGGAGCGATGTATATATAAATATTTAAAAATGAAAAAAGACGTGAATTAATGAGGCACTTCCATAAATCTCAGAAATTTGAAACTTGGTACGGAGGAAACTGATGACCCCAGGATCCCTAGAAAAATCGGAAATTCTCAAAATTCCCTGAAGGGGGCACGCTGGGGGGCTCAAATTTTGGGCTCAGCATAAGAACACAGTCGTATAGTATATCCAAAACGATAACCTATAGGTTTCGTGGGCTTAAAAATTTTCGAGAATTTCCTCATTTTTATCCCCTATCCCCCCAAATCAAAATGGCGGCACAACCTGCCAGACGAAGTAGACAATTGAAATTTGGTGAAATTATAGCTTTTGGTCCCTAACCGACGGGAAAATTCCAAGATGTTCAAATTTTTCACTTTTTACCCCCCAAAGATATCGAAATATGGAGGCAGTTTTAATGACTGTGCAGACATTCCTTTTGAGCTATTTTTTGGCTAAACGGTAAGTCGTATCACAAAACGGATGGCACAATGTCCCTTCAATTCGGAGTGATCTACAACTTTGGTCCTGTGACATTTTGTCGTATCTCTCTCCCTTATACGTTAAATTTGCCCGTATTTGTGGATTGTTCGTAAATTTGGTGATTTTTACAAGTATATTTCATTGTTTGACACACTTATAAGAATGATAGGATCATCACGTTGTGTGCGCACATTGGCACGATTAAGGGACATGTGTGTACCAAATTTCATGATTCTAGCTTATACATATGTAGGCAAAAAGTAATGTAAAATGTTAAAAATGCACCCAAATTTCACCCTATTCAACATTTGATCTCAATTTACCCCTTAATATGGGAGATACGAGGAAATGGTTTCGAAACAAACATGTAGAGCGATAAATGAGGCGTCTGATGGCGCAAACCGTTTCTTAATATCATAAACCGTTTAGGAGATATGAATCTCGAAGTGGAAGTCTGCACTTTTCAACGTGCTCATGCCTATCTGTCATCTATATATATAAAAGCAAGTCGGGCTGGAGCGATGTATATATAAATATTTAAAAATGAAAAAAGACGTGAATTAATGAGGCACTTCCATAAATCTCAGAAATTTGAAACTTGGTACGGAGGAAACTGATGACCCCAGGATCCCTAGAAAAATCGGAAATTCTCAAAATTCCCTGAAGGGGGCACGCTGGGGGGGCTCAAATTTTGGGCTCAGCATAAGAACACAGTCGTATAGTATATCCAAAACGATAACCTATAGGTTTCGTGGGCTTAAAAATTTTCGAGAATTTCCTCATTTTTATCCCCTATCCCCCCAAATCAAAATGGCGGCACAACCTGCCAGACGAAGTAGACAATTGAAATTTGGTGAAATTATAGCTTTTGGTCCCTAACCGACGGGAAAATTCCAACATGTTCAAATTTTTCACTTTTTACCCCCCAAAGATATCGAAATATGGAGGCAATTTTAATGACTGTGCAGACATTCCTTTTGAACTATTTTTTGGCTAAACGGTAAGTCGTATCACAAAACGGATGGCACAATCTCCCTTCAATTCGGAGTGATCTACAACTTTGGTCCTGTGACATTTTGTCGTATCTCTCTCCCTTATACGTTAAATTTGGCCGTATTTCTGGATTGTTCGTAAATTTGGTGATTTTTACAAGTATATTTCATTGTTTGACACACTTATAAGAATGATAGGATCATAACGTTGTGTGCGCACATTGGCACGATTAAGGGACATGTGTGTACCAAATTTCATGATTCTAGCTTATACATAAGTAGGCAAAACGTAATGTAAAATGTTAAAAATGCACCCAAATTTCACCCTATTCAAAATTTGATCTCAAATACCCCCTTAATATGGGAGATACGAAGAAATTGTTTAGAAACAAACATGTAGAGCGATAAATGAGGCGTCTGATCGCGCAAACCGTTTCTTAATATCATAAACCGTTTAGGAGATATGAATCTCGAAGTGGAAGTCTGCACTTTTCAACGTGCTCATGCTTATCCGTCATCTATATAAATAAAATCGTAACGACCGTGTGTCTGTACATTGATTATTTTGGCGAAATTTCCGTACAGTCATCCGTTTCACCTGTAATTATGGCCATCTGCATCATTTTTAGCTTTGGTGTCCGTTTGTCTGTTTGTTTGTCTGTTTGTTTGTCTGTCCTTCTATAACTTGAAAACTACTGGATATATTTCCACCAAACTTCATATTTAGAATCCACCTGTCCTTGGGTAGGTTTTAGCGCAAAAAATAAAAGCGTAACGACCGTGTGTCTGTACATTGATTTTGGCGAAATTTCCGTACAGTTATCCGTTTCAGGTGTAATAATGACCATCTGCATCATTTTTATCTTTGGTGTCTGTTTGTCTGTTTGTCTGTCCTTCTATAACTTGAAAACTACTGGATATGTTTCCACCAAACTTCATATTTAGAATCCACCTCTCCTTGGGTAGGTTTTAGCTCAAATATCGTTTCTAAATCCCTGAACTGAGTGGGGATTTTTACGAAACCGAAACCGTGATTTTGCACTCCCTCAAAGTATACACAACCGAACTTAATGGAAATCAACCTGCCTTAATGAAAATGAATTTCTAAACCTTTTTTTCTCATGTGCATCATTTCGATAACAGGATTTAGTAAGGGATATATCATTAACGGACCGTTTTTCGGTACAAATCCCAGCGGGTGCGTGTAAAGCGTACTTCTTACAACTTGAAAACTAACAAGATATTTGAACCAAATTTTATATATAGCATCCATCTGTCCAGGGGTAGGTTTCCTTGGTGTCTGTTAGTTAGTTAGTTTGTTTGTTTCTTTGTTTGTTGGTCTGTTTGTCTTTCTCTAACTTGAAAACTACTGGATATATTTCCACCAAACTTCATATTTAGAATCCACCTGTCCTTTGGGGAGGTTTTAGGGCAAATATTGTTTCTAAATCCCTGAACTAATTGGGGGTTTATACGAAACCGAAACCGTGATTTTGCACTCCCTCTAAATACACACAACCAAACTTTATGGAAATCTACCTGCCTTAATGGAAATTAATTTCTAAACCTTTTCTTCTCATGTGCATAATTTCAATCACTTACAGGAAAGATAGTATGATCAAACTCTACACGAGCATTGGCCCACCCAGTACCCATATGTGAGCCAAATGCTATGTCACATAATTATCCGAAAAGTAATGGAAATGTAAGATATTCTTACACAAATTTCAACCTATTCAACGTTTTTGATTCAATCTGACCCATGAATAGATTAGATGCGAGAAAATATCATAGGACCAGCCATTTAGATCGCTAAATACTGCGCCTTACGGTACAATCCTTTGTCGATATGACGTACCGTTTAGCAGCAGTTAATCTGTAAATGAAGGTCTGCAATATTGTAAACATTCATATACTTTCGTATGTCCATCCTGTATATAAATTCATTGATGTCGATTTGTAGAGATCGAGAAAGGATGTGTCTGCTATTGTAATCAGTACTCCCTACACCGACTTTGACTGCTGGCAGTAGGAATGGGGTCCTTCTCCAACTCCTGTGTAACTGGCATTAGTAAGGAGGGCCTACCATTTTAATGAATAATTCACTTTTCGATTTGTCTTGCAGAAGGCAAGGGATCATGCAGTTTTGTTCGAAAGTCCCCTACTCTATTGTGTTTGGCTCTAGGCCAGGGTGCCCGCCATTATAAACAAATGTTCCAATCTAAAATTTGACTAGCATTAGGCATAGTGGCCTGCTATTTTCATGGAAACTCACTAATTCTGTGTGACTGGCAGTAAGCTGGCTAGCAGCAGTAAAAAGGGACTGTCATTATAATGATAACTGCACAACTCAATTTTGACTGGTGGTAGGGAAGTTGCCTGGTATTATAATAAAAACTCCTCAACTGTAACCTGTCTGAAAGTAGGAAATGGGTCTGCCATTGTAACTAAAACTCCCCAAATCGATTGTGACCGCGCAGTAGGCATTGGGGCCTGCAATTATAATGTAAACTTGCCAACTCGATTGTGAATGGCAGTAGGCAAGTGAGCCTGGCGTTATCATCACAACTCCGCAACCCTCACTTTACATTGGAAACAACGTATGTGGACCTCCCCATGCTATTTCTCGGATAAGGCTAAGAGACATGCAATTTTAAAACAATCTCATTTGCTGCACGCACAGTATTTACGTCGATATCCGTATACAATGTAGAATACCGTAGCGAAGCACGGGTACATTTGCTAGTACAAACATAAGAATAAGAAATGCCAAAACAGAAAAAGTTCAACATTCTTGTTACTTAGGAAGCATTATCACTGAAGACAATAAATGCGCTAAGGAAATTAAAAGACTTATAGCTCTCGATATGAAGGTCTTTCAAAGTAAAGTAAGTCTTTTAACAAATACCCATGTAAGGTCAGAAACAAGAAAGGCTTTTGTAAAATCCTTTTTTTGGAGTGTACTGCTTTACGGTTGTGAGAGTTGGACTATTGGAAAAAAAAGTAAAGAGATTCGTTGGAAGCAACTGAACTGTGGATGAAGTACACAAAATGAACTACAGGTGACGCTGGACAGCAACACGTCTGTGATGCCGTGTACGGTATGAAAGGAGCAGTCGTGAAAGAAGGCATCAGATGCGTCTGCAATCGCGGCATGTTGGTGTTACCTGAAAAGGCTCTTTTAGTGAAGCTTTAGAGTACCATATTTTTGTGTCAATAAAATCCCATTTCATGCCAATTATGTTTGTAAATTATTACCTCTCTGCTTCCAATATTCCGTGAAGTATTGCCTCGTCAAATGTTAACGGACTTTTGGGTCACCCTGAATAATGCGTATGGGCACATGACTGAAGATTCGTTCAAAAATTATCATTTTGTGCTCTTAACCATTTCGTGTCGTCACCTCGGAGTTACAGAAAGAGATAATCCTCGTCTTGCTCCTTTATAATCTTCCATATTTTTGGCTACTGGAATACAATAGAGTAGGGGGTTGGTTTCTCACACTGCAGCAAACATATTGGTCAAATGAAAATGAAAAAATGTCTATTTGAAAATAACTTCATGAAAAACTTATACTTGATGGACTTCACTGATTCTGGTACATGTTGTAGCTGTGACAGTATTAATAGTAATAAAAAAGGATCATAGAAAAATATTCATGTGTTTGGAAATTATCAGGGAAATGGCGAAATAGCGGCCATGTTATATGTAATGGCATAGGTTTACATGATTTCTAAATAGGCCTATAAAGGCATTTTTAAAGAATAATGTGTTTGCCACTTTCCTCCGTAGTATTCATTTCCGTTCGCCTCTGTGGTGTAGTGGTTAGCGTCATTAGTTGCCACCCCCGGAGGCCCAGGTTCGATTCCTGGCTCTGCCACGAAATTTGAATATTGGTAAAAGGACTGGAACGGGGGCAACTCAGCCTCGGGAGGTCAACTGAGTAGAGGTGGGTTCTATTACCATCTCAGCCATCCTCGAAGTGGTTTTCCATGGTTTCCCACTTCTCCAGGCAAATTCCGGGATAGTACCTAATTTAAGGCCATGGCCGTTTCCTTCCCTCTTCCTTGCCTATCCCTTCCAAACTTCCCATCCCCCCACAAGGCCCTTGTTCAGCATTGCAGGTGAGATCGCCTGGGGGATAAACTGGTCCTCCTCCTCGGTTGTATCCCCGACCCAAAGTATCACGCTCGAGGACACTGTCCTTGAGGCGGTAGAGGTGGGATCCCTCGCACCAACCAACAGATGAAGAAGAAGGAGTTCATTTCAATTGCTGCGAAAAAAATGTTTAAAACACCCCATTTTTCAATGTTCAAAGGTGTAGGTCTCCTTTAAGGTTCAATCCCAGCATTTTCTTGTGTGAAAATAGGATACCACATAAATCCATCTTCAGGGTTGCTGACAGCGGGTTTCGAACCCGAATGCAATCTCACGGTTACGAGACATAAACCGCGAAGCCATCTCACTTTGTCGCAGTAATTCTCTCTGTTTCACGTATCCTTCCACGATTGCATCATGCCGTACTTGACCAGTCTAGGGAACTATGAATAGGCAATGGTTTATTATTGAAACTTTCAAAGTCCAAGTATCTATGACATACAGTAACACGGGCCAGACATAGCATCGCACACCATCGAAATGAATGAGGAAAATGTGTTTGGAATGACGTGGTTATTTTGAAAATGGTGTCCAAGATGGATTCAAGCTCATATCCCAGCAACTGGACGTGCTAGCCAATATTAATGTTTGAATACTGGTGTGAAGAAATGCAATTGATAAACTAGTCATTTTATACTTTAAAGGAATGTTTTCATGTTTGATTTGTTGAGAAGGAATTGTTGTCAAAAGTATTATTACATGAAAAATGTTTTTTGTTCAGTATAACGAACTGTATAATTTACAGGTGATCCAAAAATGTTCTTTGCTGTGCCGAAATAAAAACGCAGTCTATTTTATCTTTGTCACAGACTCAAGCAATGGATGTTTGTAAATTAGATGCTATTATAACGAGTAAATACGAAGAAGGTATTATTTTATCCGATTCTGGTTAAGGCTGGCAAACAATATCTAAACTAATCACTAGAAGCCCATTATCACCAGCTCAGTCAGAATACCTTAACCTCAGAGCGCATGGAGCTACTGATAACTTCATTTAGGTCTGTAATCCCCTTATAGCTTGAGACACGAATGGTATTAGCAGATAGCAGTCGAACAGGCTTGCAAACCCATTTCAAGTACGGTAAAGCTTGTCAAGAGAAGAGGAAATTGTGGATTTTAGGGTCTCGCTATTCTGGTAACTTAATAAAGAGCACAGCAGCAGAGTACAGCGATCGGCTTGTTTCCACGGTTACAATTGCCTAGTTTTCCTTTTCTATACTTAATACTAAAAACGTATTTCACACATCAGATTGTATTGTACTGGTTGACGACATATTGAACAGATGATCCTTGTCCAGGATGACAAGAGAAAGAAAGAACGTAATTTTGTACAGAAAGGCGAGATACGTGCCAGCCCTGTCGCCGACACCTCCGGCATTTCCTGGAAGGGGTGACTAAGCTAGGACGGGGAATTCGTGGCCGCCCAGTGGATATGCCACGGTCTCTCCTCTATTATTCTCTTCGTTTAGTTTTCCCGTGCGCATTCTGGAGAGAACAATGAGAATGTTCCGTCTCTAGCGGAACGCCGAATATTCTAGTACTCCACCATCAGGAGGAGACTAGCCACAGTCAGTCAGTGTAGAAGTTGAGGTTTTCAACCGGGCCGGCTGTAGTAGTCCCATCGGTGTCTGTATATCGTCGTATACTGAGCGGAGTATTGTTTGTGTACTACCGTGGAGTAACGTCTTGGAGTCAGTGTGGGGAATAGCTGACGTGATTAGAATTGGAGCAGTGTTGACTGCCGTTATTGTGAGGATTATTATAGTGCTGCCTAATACTTTTGATTTGTTACTGCTGTGCGATCACTGTAATGTTGTCAGTATTAAGTACTTCACTGCGTGAGAGTGGTGAACTTTCTCTAGAGTCGAGCCAGTAACCCTGTGATTGAGCCTGTCTATGGGCAGATGTTATGTGTGAAGTGACAGCATGTGCAGGAGGGAAAGTGAAAGGTGGGTTGCCAATCAGGATTACCGCTTTCAGGTAATACCATACAGCCGGACTGCCTTCTGTGAGGAGGGACAAGGAATCTTTAATTTTAGTTCGTGAGTTTTGAGACATATGAATTCGTAAACATGCAGCTATTTCCCCCTGATATTTAATTCTCAAATACTTATATTATTAGTGATCCTATCGATAAATATTACATAACTAAAGTTATATAAATTGGAATTTCCGAACATTTATGTCTTATACATTTTTACCGTACCGGCTATGATAACAGAGATATTCGTGAATTTGTATTTTTGTTGCTAAGTCGATGTCAACACCGAGTGGCGAGAAAATGGGTGAACAGAATTTAATGAAAATCGGTATGAAGAGTCGGAGAATAAGAAACTACAGTAGTCTAAGTTAAAAAGTTTATTCACCCTGGATGAAATTGTAGTTTAGGGGAAGGCATCAAATATTTAATTTTTAAATACCTATGTTATTGGTCCTATCGAAAAGTACAACATAACAAAATTTAGAAAGAATACAATTTTCGGTCATTTTGTTTTATTCAGTTTTACCGTACCAACTATAATAAGAGTGGTATTTCAAAGTCAGAAGAAAACTAAATGTGAAGGCCTACAATACCGGAAGCTCTTAAAAATTGATCAACAATAACATTATATTGACCATAGTTTGATGTGATGTTCTTTGTCCCTTATGCTGCCACTGAACTCCGATAGATGGGATTACTGCTGCGTACCGAGTATAACAGCCTGACTGAATACTGGCAGGAAGTAGGTGGGGAGTTAGAAAACTTTCTTCTTTAGCATGCCATTCCTTTGGTTCATACATTTCCTGATACCGTAATGTTGGTACATAACACACTGGTTCATCATAGTATTCCAGCTATTCGATCCCTATTCTGACACGCTGTTTTGAATGAGCAGTGTGCACATTTAAAGCAAAGTCTCAGTTAGTAGTATTAGTAGTAGTATGATCTGGTCTAGAATTACAGTTTAGGCTTATTCCAAATTATAACACCACAATTCACTAAATAACTTAAAATTCAACCCTGAGAAGATCTGTTTCTTAAGACAAGGTTCTACCTCTTCACTTTTATTAAATTCTATATTCATTTCATTCCAAATTAGAAGTGTTAGGTCCCTTTAAACAACAAGCAGCATCATCATCATCATCATCATCATCACCAAATTAGTAGTGACTTGGAGGAAGAATTTGCCTCCAAGTCAGATGGTTCTTTTCCCCGCCAGTGTAGGGAATTGAGATTTTCCGTTTCATCGGGTAATCCTAGGAAACAGATCAGCAAAAGTGCATAGTTCTTGGCCTGAGACTCTCCACTATTCGACCCCCCGCCGCCAAAAATAGACGAAGAGTTTTCACGGATCACGGCTGTCTGCGGCTTGGTCATTACAGCTCTGAAACTTTGGACTGTTAGATCAGCAGCGTTGGATCGTTGGAAATGAGAAAATGCGGTTTTTTTTTTGGATCGAGTATTTCATATGAAAATATTGCTTTTAATCGTGCCATTCCTACTGAGATCAATGTAATGACCTACGTCCATTTCAGTTGGGAAGACTACTAAGAAAGTCTTTCTGAGGATGTAAAAAGGCAGGTGGAAATTGAGTGCCAGTTTTCATATGAGAAGAGACGTTTGGTGACTTCCCCGTCGCTTTTCTAGGGTAACGTTAAGAGCTATGCAATTTAATACAATCTTGCTCACAACGTGTACACTACCTAACCTAGAATTCTGTATACAATGTAGAATTCCGTAGCGAAGCACGGGTACATCAGCTAGTATGAAGATAAAGTTGGAATTTAACAGGAAAGATTTTTCTTTCTTTTTTTGATATTTGCTTTACATCGCACCGACACAGATAAGTCATATGGCGACGATGGGGCAGGAAAGGTCTAGAAGTGAGAAGGAAGACGCCGTGGTCTTAATTATGGTACATCCCCAGCATTTGCCTGGTGTGAAAACGGGAAACCACAGAAAACCATTTTCAGGGCTGCCAACAGTGGGGATCGAACCCACTATCTCCCGGACGCAAATTAACAGCTGCGCGCCCCTAACCGCACGACGAACTCGCCCGGTAAGAGGAAAGATTGGGGCAAATATTCATTCAGAGGACTAGGTGTAAAGCATTGGAATAAATTATCGAAAGAAATGTTTGATGAAATTCGTTGAAAATATTTAAGAAAAAGCTAGGTGAACAATTGTAAATAAATGTAAATATGATGTAAACAATTAATAGGTAACCTGCCACATGGGTGACAGCCCTAAATGCAGATCATTGATGATTTGTGACTGATTAAATAGGAAAGGGATAGCAGCAGGAACGAACTGGCCGTGCCCTTATATAAGGTACACCCAGCATTTTCCTGGTGTGAAAAAGGGAAACCACGGAAAGCCATTTTCCAACCCATCCTTTATATAGTGCAAGCTCACAGCTACGCGCCTCTAACCGCACGGCCAACTCGCACAGTAATTTAGGTTGAGATCTTGGCTGGCAGTCAAGAATAAATTATCTTGAGGGACGAATCGTCTCCTACCCAGTCACGAAGAAAACTGGGCGTGACTTGAAAAGCGCTCAAGAAATTACGCTCAGGAGTTGGTCGATCAAGGACCAACTGGAAGTCTGTGTGACTCCACTCTGTGAGAACGCGGTGAATAACAAACCAAGGACAATTTCCCTATCAGTCCGGCTCCTTGGCGAAATGGATAGCGTTCTGGTCTTTGGTCCAAGGGGTCGCGGGCTTAGTTCTGATAGTTCGTTGATTGGGTGCGTGTACCATCTTCAGCATTATAATTCATCACAGGTGGGGCTCCATTCTCGCAGACGTGTAGGTCGCCTATCAGTCGTCAACTTGAAATACCTGAACCAGGCCTCTTCGAAGGCCACACTCCTTTATATTTTTTCATTTTCTTTTACACCTTGTGTAAACGGATGCGTGCAACTCCAAAAACGTTTGATTTGGGTAAGAACCGGCCACAGTGTATTTCATTAATTATATTACTATCCACCTTACTGGCCATGATCATTAAGGAGTGAAGTCTATATGGTCTAAAACTGTGGTTAGCCGGTTCGAGTCCCGCTGGTCGAAAATGTATCACCATCAGAATTTTTGCCGGCAGGAGGTGGTATAATATTTTTAATCAATAAAATTAGTGCCAAAAGCCTGGATTAAATTCCAAACCTCTCCGCAGTGCGCATATGGAGTGAGAACATATGATATTAATGATGGTAATTCGTCAATCGGATGGGGACGTAACGCCTTGATCAGACCACATGGTACTATTCCACAGGATTAGGCTATGTGCCGGCTCCGGGTTTCACCCTTTCCCTTCCTACTATCATATATCACGTCATTCGTTTCATCTCACTAACTCCTCTTATGGCGTTGTCGTCAGGATGGGCATCTGGCCGTACGAACTCGTTCACTTCAGGCCCATATCCGTACAGGAATGGGGCAAGGGTTGGACATATACACACTTTAGCGTATTACTGTTCATGAAGTTCACAGCACCAGTTTCTAATTTCGATGTTCTCGATATTTTCAGTAATTTCAAGTGACTATTGTTTGAATTAAAAATAATCTATATATTTTAAACACTAGGCTGAGTTTTGTTACATCGATTTTGAGAGAACGGCTGAACCGATGGACATAGTAAAGCATTCTGACGAAAGCTCTTGGCCTGTAGATTTTCAGAGTGTCTTTAAATGCTTAAACATTTCTTGCCACTTATTTTTAACTTACTAAAGAATAATGTAGCGTTCTGATTGGCAAATGCGAGCTCAAGCTAGCCTAAACCGTAAGAGCGCTGAGCATCAGGCACGATATGGGAGGTGGAAGAGGATTAGGCAAGCATGCGCAGTCAGTTTTTTACTGGTTACATGGCACATCATGGGCAGGAAAACCACTGTTGAGCTCGCCAGCTATTGGACAGTGCACGTTACATTTAACACTTCTCTAAATTTAAATGAGAATTCAGTGCCTGGTTTAAAATTAATTTCTAAGCAGCTAGCGATATTCGATTAGCACGGCTCAGTATGGAATAAAGTCCCAATGGCAAATAGTATTTCATTAATGTGTGTGAATAGTCTTCTAAAATAAACCGTATATAAGGACATTCCATTCTTCTGGTGGGAAAATTATTGTTCTTGGGGGCCATTTCATCAACAATTTATCTCGTTTGCCACGTGCTTGTCGCCAAACAATTATTTATTTATGCAACCAAACCCTATAGTGTAACAGCCCCGGAGGGCCATAGCCTACCAAGCGACCGCTGCTCACCCCGAAGGCCTGCAGATTACGGGGTGTTGCGTTGTCAGCACGACGAATTCTCTTGGCCGTTATTCTTGGTTTTCTAGAACGTATTTATTTAAAACTGTATTAAATAATCGCCTCTTTGAACCTTTTCTTTAAATAAGCCACTTATCATACGTAAGAAATATGCAGGCAAAACCTCACAAGAAATGGTATTCGTTGATTTGCTTTGCAAGAAATCTGTATCTGTGACCGTCCCGCTGTAGATGGTAACGCATCAAGTGTTATTGAACTACAAGCCAGAATTTTAGCACGTGATGATCTCATACTTGAAATTTATAACAAAACGTTCACTTCTGCGAAATATATAATTTTCTTGGAAGTTGCAATTCTTAATTAATTAATTAATTAAGAAAGAAAGTCATTGAGCTTATACCCAGTAACTCAAAATTTCCTACATCATTCTTGAATTCCAGGAATTAATGGTTTGCCTCCACGTATTTTTATTCTAAAAATTGGAGCCATAGTTATGCTCCTTAAAAATCTGAACGCTTCCCAATGGCTTCTAAACGGACCCAGATTAGAGCCTAATTCTACGACGTATGTCCGGAAATTGTTTAGATTTGGAAGAAATAAGTGAGGATAAAACTGGGCAGAGAGCTCTGATCCCTTGAATTGACTTAACAATATCCGATAAAACACTTCTATTTTCTTTTAAGGGGCATCAGTTTCCAATTCACTTGGCATTTTGATCGCGATGGGACGTGAGGTCTCTGTTTACCTCGGCCAATTCAGCCATGGCCAGTTAAATGTTGCAAAGTCAAGACGGGGATATTTTATAGATGCAATAGTGCCGACAGGTGTAAGGTTTGAGGTGCAAAAAATGCACCGAGCAAGGGGCTGTGTGGTTTGGGTCGCATAGCTATCGGATTTCATTCGGAGATATTAGGTCCGGCAGCCCGGAAGATGATTTTCCGTGGTTTCCCATTTTCACACCAGGCAAAAGCTGGGGCTGTTGCTTAATTAACGCCACCGTCATTTCCTTCAAACCTTTAGCCATTTCCTATCCCATGTAAGATGTATGTGTGTTCATTTATGACGTAAAGATCGTTTAAAAATATAAAGTACAATGAATGTCGTGTGTAAGGAAATCCTCCAATAAATGTATACCCCATTGACCGTCATGTCTTGATGGGCTTCAGCTAGTGATAATCTTCTCCTTCTTCTTCTTTAGCGTTTGTCCCGCCTGGTGACAGGGTCCGCTGTGTGGATTCTCTGTCTCCATTCAATTCAACTCCACCACTGCCGGTCCCAAGTACGGGTCCTCATCTTGCTAGTGTTGAGGAAGGGAGAGGGGAAGGAATAACACCTCGTCAAGAAACCTAGGTCCATGTGGCTTCGGATGGTAGTACCCTGTAAGGGCCCCTGCCTAGGGTTACTAGGTGAAACCTTGTGAACCGTCTCAAAGGTGGAGGGGCAGTTTCAGATACCCTAAGGGTGGTGAGAGCGGAAGCGCTGCTACCAGGACTCACATTCGTGGTTATATTTTCGTGGTCGCTCTGAAGTGTGTCAAAGTCCTTAATGACAATTTCGGTGTAGATGGAGACCAGCGGTTCGCTACAGTTGGCAGATGAGGCACTCTACCATTCTGGGAGTTAATTCAGAGAGGAACGTAGCATTTGTTCTCCAGAGGAGCGACTGCAAAAGGCGTCTGTTCTCCAAGTCAGGAGCGGCCTAACTACCTGCTGGCAGCAGCTCTAAAATGCTAAAATGCTTGGCAACAGGCTCTGTGACAAGCCGGCCGTAGAATCATACCATAACATCTTTCAGGAATCGTTGTCAGCTACTGTAGTAATAATATTCCTATGTTATTCATTACCCTTTCAGTGTGTCCGTGTTTCTTCCTTTCCGTCTTCAGACCAAGTTGTTCCAGTCTTTTTCTTTTTGGTCAATTTGCTATTTGTGTATTTTGTATCTGAAGATTACCCGGTTTTGTGCATCTGCTGGTGTAATTCCTGCGTGTTTCAGGTGGGCTTTGATTTCACCAATCTGTGTCATTTTGTCTGTTTTGGCTTTACTCCTGTTTTCGTATTATTCGACTACTTGTTTTGTAAGTGAGTCTTTTAAAAACGCCCATAAATTCTTAACCTGATTCTTTCTAATGTCGCCTTGTTTGCCCCTGAGTCGGTATTGTCTGACTGCGGGTTTTGGTCCTCGAATTTTTCTTATAATTTTACGTTCCTTTTTCTCAATGTTTTCAATGTCTGATTTTCTGCTGAAAATTAGTGTTTCTGATCCATAAAGACATTCTGGTTTCATGGCTGTATTGTAATGTCTTTGTTCTGTGTGCTTGGAGGTACATTTTGTTGTAGATATATTGGATTAGTCGGTATGCAGTTTCCATCTTTTGGCATCTAATTTCGTTGGCTTTTGTTTTGAGTCCATTTACCTGAATGGTATCACCAAGCTATTTAGATTATCATTTTCTTTCTTTCTTTCTTTCTTTCTTTCTTTCTTTCTTTCTTTCTTTAATCCGTTTACCCTCCAGGGTTGGTTTCTCGCTTGGACTCATCAAGGGCTCAAGCCAGTTTCCTGGAGCGTGAGACTTTGATTGGGGGATACAACTTGGAAGGAGGGCCAGTACCTCGCCCAGGTGGCCTCACCTGCTATACTGAACAGGGACCTTGTAGTGTGGTGGGAAGATTGGAAGGGATAGACAAGGAAGAGTGAAGGAACTGGCTGTGGCCTTTAAGTTAGGAACCATCCCAACATCTGTCTGTAGAAGAAGTGGGAAAGCACGGAAAAGCATTTCTATTAGAGCTGAAGTGGGAATCGAACCCCCCTCCCCCCTACTCGTTCACCTTCGAAGGCAGAGTGTACACCGTTCAAGCCCTCGTACCATTTTTCAAATTTCTTGGCTGAGCCTGGAATCGAAACCGGGTCTCCAGCAGGTGGCAGCTAATCTCACTAACCACTACACCACAGAGGCGGACTTTAGATTATCATACTTGTTTAGTTTTGAGACATTTTTCTCCAATAATTTTGGTGTTTGTTTGTTTGTTTGTTTGTTTGTTTGTTTGTTTGTTTGTTTGTTTATTTGTTTGTTTATTTGTTTGTTGCAGGTCATGTGTTCTGCATCTTCAAAATATATCTGGAGGCCGAATTTTTCCTACTTTCTTTCAGGAATTTAATCTGATTTTGGGCTATTATTATTATTATTATTAATATTATTATGTCCGACTCGTTGGCTGAACGGTCAGCGTACTGGCCTTCGGTTCAGAGGGTCTCGGGTTCGATTCCCGGCCAGGTCGGGGATTTTAACCTTAATTGGTTACCTCCAATGGCCCGGGGGCTGGGAGTATGTGTTGTCTTCATCATCATTTCATCCTCATCACGACACGTAGGTCGCCTACAGGCGTCAAATAGAAAGACCTGCACCTGGCGAGCCGAACCCGTCCTGGGATATCCCGGCAATAAAAGCCATACGACATTTCATTTTCATTATTATTATTATTATTATTTGCGGCTCCATGGCTAAGTGGTTCGATTCCCAGCTGGGGCGGGTTTTTTTAAACCTCATCGGTTAATTCCATTGGCACGGCGGCTGGGGTGTTTGCCGTGTTCAGCATTAAAATTCATCACAGGTAGGGCCCCATCATCACAGACGCGTAGGTTGTCTATACGACTTCAACTCGAAAGACATGAACCAGGCCACTTCGGAAGCCACACGCCTTTACATTATCTATTATTATTATTATTATTATTATTATTATTATTATTATTATTATTACCGTATTATTATTAATATTATTATTATCGTATCTTGATCGATCACATGAGGCAACAAAACTAAATAGATTGATTGTACTTATGATTATTCATCCTAATGGGTCTGAAAGGAAGTAATTACGGCATATCTCCCAGTTAAGATATATCTCCAGATGTAATACTGTTACAGTATAAAGCAGAATGCAGTGATGGAACTTAATACCCCGGTATGTGTGCAAAATGGAATAGTCAGCCCATGTATCGGATTCCCGGCTCATTACTGCCATTGCTTTTGATGAATGGAGCTGCCAGGGGCTATCTGAATGCAGGTAAAACTGTTCCACTAATGGACTCGATAGCATCGCACCATATAGAAAAATTCGAGGTGTGACGACATTGCAGATAAATTACTGATGGAGATACCTGCGAATACGGCGTCCTAACCAGTGTTAATAATTTATTAATGCTTTAAGTAGCTATACACTCTTAATTTTGTAAATGATTTCTGGTCGTCTTGTGATTATGGGTTTTCTTTTAATGTTGTAAATATTACTTAGCGGACAAAGTAGGGTTCCCGGTACTAGAAAAAAAACCGTAAAATTAAGCAGCTTCCTCAATTGTAGTGAAAGTTGAAGGGCTAAAAGAGCCCGGAAGCGTTCCAAATTGTGAGTTTTCGACAGCTCTATCAAACTTTTAAAAAATTCGAAAATCACTTCCGCTCCGGGAAAACAGCCTAAAATCGATAATTCAGGCACAGCCCCAGCATTTGCCTGGTGTGAAATTGGGAAACCACGGAAAACTATCTTCAGGGCTGCCGACAGTGGGAATCGAACCCACTATCTCCGGCATGCAAGCTCACAGCCGCGAGCCCCTAACCGCAAGTCCAACGCGCCCGGTCGAATTCTTTTCGATTCAACTCCTGGCCAAATTAATACCCTCGAGGGTTTTTCAGTTTGTTGAAAAAATGTCCACACCAACCGTAGTTATAAGTGCTTAAGTGATACAATGCATTGACACACATTAGGGCTCACAGTGATAGAAAAAGGCAAACTGCTAATCTGATCGACCGGATAAAGATGATTAAGAAAAGGATTGTAATTTTAGGAACAAATAATATATTCTCATACTTTACTGTGTTTTATTTACCTAAAATACGTAGCTCCTATTCCTAGTCTCCGTCAACTTTGAAGCTCTTTTAAGGGCAATGCAGACAGCTGGTAATCATCTGATCAGTTCAGCTTGTTAATTTACTTTGCAAGTGTGACTCACTGACTAGAGAGAAAATATTAGTTCGAATACGATGGCTACCGAGCAAGTTGGCCTTGCGGTTAGGGTCGCACAGCTTTGCGCTTGAATTCGTGAGATATTGAATTCGAGGAATATTGTCGCCTTTCCGCGGTTTACTATTTTCACACCAGGAAAATTCTGGGATTGTACCATAATTAAGCCCACGGCCTCTTCCTTCCCACTCCCAGCCCTTTTCTATCCCATCGTCCCCATCTGCCTGTGTCGGTGCGACATAAAGCTGAATGTGTTGTTGAATCCTATTGCTGCTCTTCCTTGACGTATTTCCGCATGGTCTCTCTTAACAACGTACAAATATTTAGAACAATTAATCACCCAATTCCTTGGCCTAATAGATAGCGTACTGACTTTGAATTCTGGGGAATCTGGGTTCGATGATTTTAACTACGTTAACTCGGGAACATGATGTTTTTGTGTATGTCATAACACATTTTCTTCTCATCAACCACACTACCAACCACCAGAGAAACATGCAAAATTGAATACATCCATCCATATAGGGTTAGCGTCAGGAAAGGCATCCAACCGTAAAACTAGGCCAGGTCCATAAGTTGGGAGAAAGGCCATAATTAAACAAGCCGCGCCGAGTAGCTCAGACGGTTGAAGCACTGGCCTTCTGACTCCAACTTTGCAGGTTCGATCCTGGCTCAGTCCAGTGTATTTGAAGGTGCTCAAATACGTCAGCCTCGTATCGGTAGATTTACTGGCACGTAAAAGAACTCCTGCGGGACTAAATTCCGGCACCTGAGTGTCTCAGAAAAGTCATAGAAGTGGTTAGTGGGACGTAAAGCAAATGACATTTTTATTAAAATAAAATAAGGAGCAAAGCCATAATTCGTCTCATTCTTAGATACCAATTACAGAAGAATGGTTACTTATTGAAAAGTATGCACAAGACATACCAACGGATTTGAAAACACAATCAACATTTACTCTAGAGGGTGAGTTGGTAACGCACTGCCGATAATGTAAGCTTGCATTCGGAAGATACCGGGTTGGAAACCCACCAACAGTAGAACAGAGGATAATATTCTAACGTTTCCCACATTATCCTAGACTGATACTTGCTTTGTACTTCAAATAAAGACATGGCGTCCACCTTTCCAGATTTAGGCTATTCCTAACCCACTGCCACGGAATATCTACCGGCTGAAAGTTTGCAGTACGTATCTTAAAATTCTTTGTAGAAGGGATTTGCAATTTCATCGTACGGTTCATTCTCAGAATGGTTTGCGTAATGGCCTTCGATTCAGAGGACCCAGGGTTCGATACTCTTCTCGGTCGGGGATTTCAACTTCCCCTGGTTAATTCTCAGAGCAAACTAGACTAAAGAAGAAAGTGTATTCTGTAAAGGAAAACTAAGTTGCAAAAAGCAATTATTTACCCATTTTGATGTACCTACCTTGAGTCAACAACGACCGTTACTGTCAACAGCATGCATTTCGTACTTTAAAGCGACATAAATTCACTATCGTATACATATAATTCTACTACAATGTAAGCTTTTGGGGCTGCCTGGCCGAGGCGGTAAAGGCGTGCTCGGTTCGCCCGGAAAGACGTGGGTTCGAATCCCCGTCGGGAAGTCGTAAAATTTAAGAAACGAGATTTCCACTTCCGGAGGTGCATATGGCCCTGAGGTTCACTCAGCCTACACCAAAAATGAGTACCAGGTTAATTCCTGGGGTCAAAGGCGGCCGGTCGTAGAGCTAACCACTCTACTCCATCACGTGCCGCGGTTAACAATGGTGGAAGCCTTTACCTTCCACTCCTCCAAGGGCCTTCATGGCCTGTACGGAGGTCTATAATGTAAGCTTTTATTTCCAAATTACCAAATTTTCTTTATTTTAATTATTTTATTAAAAATTATTTCACGTTCACGAATTAAAGTGAAATTCGAGAACATGAATAAAATCTCTAAAGTTGTTACATTAATCATCATCATCATCATCATCATCATCATCATCATCATCATCGGTTCTCTGCCTATCAGCAGGTTTTCGCAAGCATTTTCCAAGTCGATCTGTCTTCTACCATCCTTTTAATATTCCAGTTATTCGGGAGATAGTAGGTTCGAACCCCACTGTCGGCAGCCCTGAAAATGGTTTTCCGTGGTTTCCCATTTTCACACCATGCAAATGCTGGGGCTGTACCTTAATTAAGGTCACGGCCGCTTCCTTCCCTGTCCCATCGTCGCCATGAACCTATCTGTGTCGGTGCGACGTAAAGCAACTAGCAAAAGTCTTCCTGTATATTCCATTAATTTTCACACTGCCCAGTCATTTTCCTCTCAAACTTCTCCCTGAAGCATTTCCTTCCAATGCCTGTGTTTATAAACCTTTCCTTAGTAAACATTGACCTACTTAATTCTTCCTTCAATTTTGAATGGTTTCCAGTAGTGTCGTCCTTTCATCACCTATTCTTTCCAATACTACTTCATTCCTTAATTTATCTTGCCAGTTGATCTCCATAATTCTCATACCCACATTTCAAAAGATTTTAATCGTTCTTCCTCCCTTCTCAAAGTCCAAGTCTCAGATCCATAAAGAGCAACGCTCCATACCAACCAGTTTACTAATCTCTTATTAAGGTCCATATTTAGAGGCCCAATCATCAGTACTAACCGGGCGAGTTGGCCATGCGGTCAGGGGCGCGCGACTATGAGCTTGCATCCAGGAGATAGTGGGGTTCAAATCCCACTGTCGACAGCCCTGAAGATGGTTTTCCGTGGTTTCCCATTTTCACGCCAGGCAAATGCTGGGGCTGCGCCTGAATTTCCCATTGACGCCATCAGACCTATCTGTGTCGGTGCGACGTAAGCCACTAGCCAAAAAAAAAATCTCATCACTACCCTTTGCTTCATGTATGTTTCCTTGGCCAATGCAATCCAGCTCTTCACCTCATGAAAACAATATACAGTATATCACTTCTGATTGTGCTTCCTAAATATCTGAATGCAGATATTTGTTCTACTTCACCTGAGAGGAAAAACTTTGCTGTTAGCTTAAATCCTTCTTCATACCCATGATCATTGCCTCAGTCTTCTTTCTGTTAATTTTCATGCCGAATTATATTTCTCTGTCCTTTTCCCAACTACTTCTCGAGTCGGAACATATTTTTGGATTTTGCAACGTTTTACGGCCGGATATCCTTCCTTGCAGCAACCCTATCTGGAGGAATATATTCACTATTCTTCATTTCTGTCGTTGGTAGTGTGCTGTCATCTATATAAATGAAGAACTGTATTAAGACGAACACAAGAACTCAGTCCCCGAGCGGGTGACGTCACATAGTGAAACGCGTGGGAGAGGCGAATTGGCGGGCAGTGTAACAGGAGAATTCGAAGCGATAGAACGTTCGTGGTGGTGTCAATTCGTAACGAACAGGGCTATACCAGCAATCGACAAGTTAAGGATATATGGTAGAATTGAATAGAACAAAGCACAACAATACATGATGCCAACTTATTCCCATCCTATTACACATAGAACACTCAAATTTATACATGCGCTACGTATATAGTTTTTCTTTAACCCACCACCACAAATACGGCATTATTTATGTATTCAGTTCCAAGAATTGTTTTTAATTTCATGTGCAAAATCTTATTTTGTAATGTAGTTTTCGCTAAAAGAGTACTTTTCACATAAAGTGGCCCAGAGAGGGCAAATACACTTAATACACATTATATACAGACGTAGATGTACATAATAGGTGAGATATATTAATTCTACTAACAACATGGTGATATAAAATATTAAACTTGAACCACCATATTTACAGCATTTAATATTTTTTGGTGATTGATGTTTTACTTATTTTCAACATACATTTCACCCGTTATATAGGCCCTAGCTATATTTCGAAAGGATCCATTACGAGAGAATTATTTTCTGCTGAAATCCAGCATCGACCCCAGTGTAAAAATCTTATACCGAACTTTGTGCTTACTCAGTTCCTATCTGGCCAGGGTAAATTTAAGTCATACATCGAGCGATTTAAGATTAAGACTGCAGATGGTTACTCTTGCTTTTGGGGATCATCTCAAACTGTGCATCATCTTCTATTTGACTATCCTGTTTTTCGAAGAGAAAGATTTACTCTAGAATGCCATTTAAACTCGTTCCATAATGAATTGGCTAAACCTCTGTATTATACCTGTAAAAGCCAATGTTGTTATTCTCATTTTCACACATTCATTCATCAGCTCTTCGGGATAATAATGTGCGTAAATAATGTATATTCTGATTTGTTCATCTATAACCCTAATCTACCATGTAAAATAGGGTTCATTTCTGTATGGAAAATTCAATAATAATAATAATAATAATAATAATAATAATAATATAGGCCCTTCCTACGATCCCTGTGGGTACCCTAAACAAATATTACTTCAACTGGTTCAACAGTTTCTGAGAAAAGTGTACCTTCAGAGAAAAATGCACTAAAATAATATTTTACATATGAAATTTATTTTTTTCTGGAAACGAATGGATACATCATGTCATTTTTGTTTCGCTTTACAAAAGTATAATGTAGTGCATGTTTACAATTTGAGTGTTCTACTGTATATGTAATAGGATGGGAATTTGTGGCATCATTAAAACATGTATTGTTGTAGTTAGTACTAGTCCCATCTCTACCATGTGTCCTTAAACTCATGTATGTATTTGAGTAAAGGGGGATAATTAACAATGTGGAGACGTTCGCAACGATGAGATAGAACGGGGCCAGGACAATGAATAAGCAACCATGGTATATTGGAAACTATCTTCAGGGTTGCCATCAGTAGGGTTCGAACCCACAATTCCCAGAATGCTAATTCACAGACACGTGAACTAAACTGTACAGCTAAGTGTACTCTACTTTTATTATTATTATTATTATTATTATTATTATTATTATTAATATTATTATTATTATTATTATTATTATTATTATTATTATTATTATTATTATTATTATTATTATTATTATTATTATTCATCCTTAGGGCGACTAAGGACCGCGAGATTTCAACTGCTTATCTTCCTGTGGGTCCACCAGCTTTTCATCTTTTCGGAGTAAGTTTTCTTCCATGCATCAGAATGGACATGCTTCTGTCTAACTGGGCCTTCTTCTTGATGAACCTGCCTAAGTTTTTGTTTGAGTGGAGCTCGGAGTTGAATGTCTGTCTTTGTGATTCCATACCTTAAAAGATCCTTACCGATCTCCAGCAAGCAATGAGGAATCATTTTGAGACTTCAGAACTAGGATAATAAAGGTTTGCAAATTCCTTCAGCTAGAAATCTGAAGAGATGACTGTAAAATAATTATCCTTCTTTCTCGGATTACGCTTGATATATTTTCGATGTGGGTGTATATTTCTAAGCTTCTCCGAAGTCCGTAAATACATACCATCTTCTAGAATGGGACTAACAATTTTTCGGATACTTCACCTTTCCTTAATTGCCAGATTTTCAAACAGGCAATATGTTCGAATTGTTAAATATTCTGCTGCATATAATACCTGAGGTCTAATTAGAGTTTGAAAATGTCTACTTTTTTAAAAAAAATTTTGAGAGATAGACGTTATGTTATACAGTATATGTTTTGGGGTGAAGTCGGAAGCCTGTTTCAAACTTGGTAACACGTGTTAAGACGGCGAACTTCTCAGAATTGTAGGATTCAAACCATTCACCAAGGTATTTGAATCTTTCCACTTTCAAGATTCTACCGTGGGTAGTCAGAAGATGCGATGGAGCACATATGTTAGAAATAAAATGGGTTTTGGAGGAGATTTTGAGGCTAATCTTACCTGTGCATTCATGCAAGCAATTGATTTGTTGAGTAGCTAGTTCAGGAGAAGATGTAAAAAGAGCGAGGCCTTCTGCAAAAGCAAGGCAATCAATATTGATACCATTACGAGTTAGTCCTATTTGAACTCCATTAGGAATTATTTATTATTATTGTTATACTCGTTACTATGCCTTTGCTGGCAGGACCTAGTATTTACAGTACACTATATCTGTCTTCTGGTATGGGCTAGAGCAAGTTTGCTACTTTCATTGATCTGTATCTGCCTTATCCTTGGCTTTGACAATATGAAAGTGACTGAGGTATGAGCAATGCTCGTATTACCATTCCTTCTGCAGCCAGTCCCTGCTATCAATGGTGTGAAAATGTTGCTCATAGGGTCGCTTGGAGCATGCATTTCAATGGCTTGGCAGACTGATATGTAATAACTTCTGGCTCGGTGAGGAAAGCAACGGGAAACTACCTCACTCCTCATTTCTCTAGTACGCCTCTTTAGTGATTCTAGGCCATCTATGACATCTGATGGCAGACCTGTTGTGGTTCAAATCAGCCTTAGGGCTGAAGACTGAACATACACTCGTTGGCTGTATGGTCAGCGTACTGGCCTTCGCTTCAGAGGGTCCTGGGGTCGATTCCCGTCCGGGTCGGGGATTTTAACCTTCATTGGTTAATTCCAATTGCTCGGGGGCTGTGTGTTTGAGCTGTCCCCAAGATCTCTGCAACTCACACACCTCACATGACACTATCCTCCACCACAATAACACGCAGTTACCTACACATGGCAGATGCCACTCCCTCATCGGAGGGTCTGCCTTACAAGGGCTGCGCCCGGCTAGAAATAGCCACACGAAATAATAATAATAATAATAATAATAATAATAATAATAATAATAATAATTATTATTATTATTATTATTATTATTATTATTATTATTATTATTATTATTATTATTATTATTATTATTATTATTATTATTATTATTATTATTATTATATTGAAGAATTTGGGCAAAAATTATGGTGTTTTCTAAGCAGTCAATACGAGAAATCTCACAATGAAAGATCATAGTAGAGCAAGTGTCTTCTTCAAATACTCAGACACTACGCTGAACGACCAATGTGATTCCAAACGAGAAATAAAATCTAAAACTGAGCAGGCCAGGAAACAATTCATTACAATAAATAAATTCTTTCTGAGGTCAGATATCAGTCTGCAGCTACGAAACTGCTTGATCCGCTGCTACATATTCCCTATTCTCCTATATGAAAGTGAAAGCTGGACCTTGGATCCCAGCACTGCAAAACGTATCGGTAGGCCTACATGCATTGAAATATATCTGTATCGCCGTTTCTTCTGCATAACTTTAATAATGAAAATATCTAATGTCCCGTTGAAGTGAAAGCCAAAAAGAACTGTTACTTACAGGGGAACGGTACGTTGGTAGGCGGAGAAATTCATGGCTAAAGGACATTCGAAGATGGCACAGAAGCAGCTTTTCATGTTGCATTGTCAAGATCGTGGGTCGCCAACCTCCGTATGGAGACGGCGTCTTAAGAAGAAGAAGTAGTAACTTTCAATACATGATACGCATTCAGTTATTTTCTATAAAATTTTCCTTCTACCTCATTCTTTTCTCGTTATGACTACGTTTCAAGTATTTTGAAATGCCTGTTTGCATGCATTTTTTTGTTATGTAGAGTATGAGAACTGTTCCTTCTAGCATCTGTATCATTGATCGTATGGCCGTAACAATAATTAATGAGGGTGCTCCTGGGAGTTAGACAAAGGGTGGAGAGCAGACAAGGTGCCGCTGAGAAGGAGGGGTGCCACCTGTAATGAGCTGGCGGAATGAATAGCGCGATAGCACCTGTTGATGATGGAGGGCTGTATATCGTAGAGCCAGACAATTTCTACCATATCAGTAGGATTAACAGAGATAGAAATACATACAAGGTTCCTTTCTGGCCTTTTCTCAGTTATCTGGGATCGGCAATCATATGGATTAACCCCACTTTTACGCCTTAGTGCCCTTCCTGACCTCAAACCTATTCGGAGGTGTTTATTCCCTATTGTGTGTTTCTGTGGTGGTTTGTAGTATCAGTTGTTGTATCTAAATGAAGACGTGCAGTATATTAAGACGAACACAACACCCAATCCTCGAGCTGGATTAATGGATGAATGACCGCGAATCGAACCTGGGGTCCTATGAAACGAAGGGCACTGCGGTGACCATTCTCTTAAAGAAGACGAATACTATATACAACAGAATGATTAACAATTTGGGGATTTCTTAAGGAATTAACATGTTAACATTTCAGTGGACCGCAAAATGTTTATGTCACGTCGCCCTTCTAGACATAAAATCTCTTGATTCTTCTTTTCTTTCTTCCTTCCTTTGCGGAAATAGTCCGTTTGTTCCTATCTATGCAATTATTATTATTATTATTATTATTATTATTATTATTATTATTATTATTATTATTATTATTATTATTATCTGTTGATGACGGAGTGGTTGGAAACAACGTGAAGCGGCTACACAATAAGTAATTTGAAAAAAAATACATCGATATATCGCACCGTTGGCATTTTATCAGCTGCTGAAGTCAGAAAATAAGATCGCTTCGCGAGAACTTCGGATGGTCTTTGCGGGGCGGTGTTGCTAAATTTGTGCGTGAGAGCCCCAAGAGATGAAATAAACTTCTCCAGGGGAGGGACTTGAACAAGGACCTCCCTGCTGATGGGCTCACCCCATAGCAAACACGCTACACTGGCATTGGCTGAAACTCACGGTGTGTTAGTGCTTGATGCTCATTTCTCGGCGTGGCTCTCAAGCGCGAGTATAGATATAGCAACACTGCCTCGTACAGCCAGTTTGAATTCACCCGCGGAGCGATCTGATTGGCTAACTACAGCAGGTGGTAAATTGACAACCGCGCGAGATATGGATGTAATTTTATTAAATTACTTATCAGTATGACCATCGCCCTCTACGCCTTCCCAATACAGCAATAGGAGCGAAGTGGGCCTAGTTCCCATTTCTACCACAGAGCGCTGCTTCGCTGGCATTGAAGCACGATTGTTCATTACAGCACACGTTAAGTGTTTAGTATATTTCTGTTCAAATATATAGCCTATCATTCAAAAAACATGTTTAAATCACACCTTACGCCTTAATAAAGAAATTCAGTGAATAACATACCCCTCTGCAGCGGAAAAATCGTACAAAATAATGTTAACGGTAGGTAGTAAATACTGTACTATGCGCGTTTTTAGCGATAGATTTGTGTAGAGGTTTGAGGAGTAAGGAGGGAGCGCTTCCGGTTTCGTTAGTACTGCCAACTGAATGGAAATGAAATCTGGAATGAATCGATAATATGATCGATCGACACGAATTTTCTAAATCTTTGTTATTTTAAGCCAACAACTGTGTCACACACACATTATATAACATTTCTCGATGCGAATCTTATTCCCAGAATGAATTCTATAGTTTAGCTTTGCTGTATAAATAACAACAGTACTAGTACGTAAAGTGTACGCCAGACGTCGCACAGCGATGCATAATCGATTCATAGTTTGTGTTTCAAAGATTGCCAGTACGAATCTTGAAGATTGCCGAGGTCAACCGCTTCAGCACTAGGGTGTAAATCTATCGCTAAAAAGTGCGCAGATAGTAGAAAATATTTATATTCACACACTTTTCTGTTTAAGTGTTTCGCGTTCTCGCGTTCAAATCTTTCAAAGATCTCTGTTATTTATGTGGCTATGTTATCTAAGAATACAGGAATAGCACACTCGCAAATAACTTCCACTGAACTATGAATGTCAGATTTCAGGACAACTGAAGTGAAGAAAATCACGCAACACAGGCACTAAATAGTCACTCATAGATGCAACAGGATTTTAATGCACAAATGGTCGTGCTTTCAATACAAAATCATGAATAACATTCAATATCCACAGTGCCAAATCAGATGGCTACTGCAGCTTGCTGTTTTAATCTCTTTTATAAATCAAGTCCATTAGCACAGTTGAACACCTCGGTCTTGTCAAAAGAATCAAGCATCTTGTCCGGCTGCAATGCTGCTACATTTGTGCTATTGACACGTGTGTCGAATCGATTTCTTATCTATAACTTGTATTTGACAGTCATACCTGCATTAAAAAATCGTGCATGTCCGTATACGAATGGTCTTTTAAATATTATAGGGCTGTTATTACTTGTCGCGAAAATATCTTTCGCGCGCAACACATTCATTTTCTTAAACTTAGACGGCTCGATGTTTTTGCATGTAAGGAAAATAAACCGGTTTCACAGCTTAATTTGATTGCATCCGATACAGTTTCTTGATAAAATCACTATTTATACCCTGGGAACCATCAAATATAGATTATTTTAGTCAAGAATTTCTTACTTTTCAGAATGTGCCATTTGTCGAAAGCAAACAGAGGTATTTCAATATCAACAGGATGACAGATCTTCGGTTTAATGTGCTTTGAAGAATACATCCTGCTAACATTAGTCTTATGTTTGTCACAATGCGCAACACGAAAAAACCGCAAGCTTCGACTTCCTTTATTGTTGTGAGTGTTAAAGTATGTAGCTCTTTAAAAGCCCCTTAAAGAAGAAAACCTTTATTTTGTAGTCACAGCATAAATTATAGAATAGAAAAGATTATTGACTAGAGTAATTCGATTTCTACTTTCGCATGCATGACAGTCATCTTAAGTAGTTTTTATTCGCTCAACATGGAATGAAACGTCTTTCTGTTGAAAGAAATTGCAATCAAACCAGGGCCTCCGAGAACGGCAGCTAATAACACTAACCGTTACACTACGGAGGCGGGCATAATAATAATAATAATAATAATAATAATAATAATAATAATAATAACTTGAATGATATATCGTCGCTGTTCGGGAAAAAGGTTATATCTCAGAATGCCCTTCCTATCCATTACCTTCCTTAAGACTTCTGACGCCTCTCAGCCACATATGGATATGCAGTCCATTAGTTCGTTGTGTTCAATTTCGTAAGCTGACATGTGAAAGAAAATAAACCTCAAATACATTATACTGTAGGAGTGCGTAAATAAGTCATGCAAACATACATTCATAGAGTGCGGTACAGTAAGGTACGTTTTCCTTTATACGTAAAATGAACAAAGCAGTTATTGTTCTGACGGACTAAATATCCATATGTCGCTGGCAGGTGTAACCAGTCTTAAGGAAAATAATGGGTGGGAGGAGCATTGTAAGGTATAACCTTTTTCCCGAACAGCGACGACATATTAATGCATTACCATTAAACAACATGATGCTTCTAATTTACAAATTCATAACTTTCATTTTCACTAAAACTAAGCAATATCCTTAGAGCACATCAAATATCAACATTTTGTGCGAAAGATTCTTCTGTTCTTATTGAAACTAAATCGGAAATAATAATTATGTTATTGGTTTTACGTTTCACTAAATATTTGTAATGTTTTCAGAGACGCCGAGGTGCCGGAATTTTGACGCTCGGGAATTCTTTTATGTGCTGGTAAATCTATCGACACGGGACTGTCGTATTTCAGCACCTTCAAATACCACCGGACTGAGCCAGAATCGGACCTGCCAATTGGAGATCAGAAAACCAGCGCCTTAACCGCCTAAGCCACTCAGACCGGCGAGGAGATATTACTGGCTGCATGTACAGTACTGCTCAGAATTTTCACAGCTTTCAAACTAGCATTTGTTAAGATATACAATCACTGTGCTACTTCCTTGTTATTCACAAGAATGTCAGCAAAGCCTATTTTCAGATAGATCATGAATTTTGACACAATATTTGGGTCCGAGACTTGGACTTTCAAAACCGAGGAAGAAAAAGAGATTGAAATCTTTTGAAATGTGGGTATGGAGAAAAATGGAGAACTTCAACTGGAAAGACAAATTAAGGAATGAAGTAGTACTGAAAAGAGTAGATGAAAAGTGGACTATATTACAGGAAACCATGCAAAAGAGAAATAAGAATTGGTTAGGTCATTGTTTACGAAGAAAATGTTTATTAACACGGGCATTGGAAGGAGAAGTTGCAGGGAGAATGTTGAGAGGAAAAAAAAAAAAAATGAAATGTCGAATGGCTTTTAGTGCCGGGATATCCCAGGACGGGTTCGGCTCGCCAGGTGCAGGTCTTTCTATTTGACACCCGTAGGTGACCTGCGCGTCGTGATGAGGATGAAATGATGATGAAGACAACACATACACCCAGCCCCCGTGCCATTGGAATTAACCAATTAAGGTTAAAATCCCCGACCCGGCCGGGAATCGAACCCGGGACCCTCTGATCCGAAGGCCAGGACGCTGACCGTTCAGCCAACGAGTCGAACCGTGCGGCCAGTATCCAATATTCGGAAAATGACTTTCCGGGGTTTCCCATTTTCACACGAGACAAATGCTGAGGTGTTACCTTAATTAAGATGAGGGCCGCTTCCTTCCCACTCCTAGACATTTTGTATCCCATGGTCGCCGTAAGACCTGTCTGTGTCGGTGCGACGTAAAGCAACTTGTACAAAAAATTAATGGAAGATACTGGAAAACTAAAAGCATGACAGAAGACAAATCGGCTTTGAAAATGCGTGCAAAAACCTGCTGATAGACACAGAACCGATGGTGATATTTGATTTTCTTAATTACCTTTCGAAACTGCAGTCATTCTAAATTTTAAAATAATCAATACAATTTCAAAGTGTAATTTGATTATGTCGACATACTTATACTTTTCAAATGAAAACGGTATTTTAGTAGGATCGTAACTTCCATGGATAAAGTCGACTTAACTTGACCTGGAAGCAGGTTCAAGGTGATTATGTGTGAGCTAGCTCCAAGATATAGCGAGTGGGAAGGAATATTCCGCCCACATGAGAACAGGTATCTTAAACCCTCCATTATCGTGTTGCTGTGCTATTATTGTACATCTGTGCGATAAGGAGAGACACACGCTTACAACTCGACGGCACTAATGACTACATAATGAGCAGAAACGTCACTCCTTACATTGTATCACCGGTTCAGGCGAAGAGGCGGTAAATAAAACCTGCACAACAGCACAACGAACAAGTCCTTCAAACGAGAGTAAGTTGATAGAGCAAAAGTTTAACCTCTAGTGATTTCGACTATCTTAGGACGTCATCAGGTGGTTCTTTCTTCTTTGGGGGGGGGGGGTGATAATAATAATAAAAAATTAATAATTTATTATATATATAATTCGCTGGGGCCATCAAGGACCACGTTTATTATTATTATTATTATTATTATTATTATTATTATTATTATTATTATTATTATTATTATTATTATTTGTAGAGCCTCCGTGGCTCGGACGGCAGCGCGTCGGCCTCTCACCGCTGGATACCGTGGTTCAAATCCCGATCACTCCATGTGAGATTTGTGCTGGACAAAGCGGAGGCTGGACAGGTTTTTCTCCGGGTACTCCGATTTTCTCTGTCATCTTTCATTCCAGCAACACTCTCCATTCTCATTTCATAGCATTTATTAATAAATCACTTTGGGAGTGGCGACCCCATCGTACTAACAGCCTATATATGTTTCATTCATTACATCGCTGACCCGGTCAATGACTGGAAAACAGGTTGTAGGTTTTCATCTATATATATAAAAGCAAGTCGGGCTAGAGCGATGTATATATAAATATTTAAAAATGAAAAAAGACGTGAATTAATGAGGCACTTCGAGAAATCTCAGAAATTTGAAACTTGGTACGGGAGAAACTGATGACCCCAGGTTCCCTAGAAAAATCGGAAATTTTCAAAATTCCCTGAAGGGGGCACGCCAGGGGGCGCTAAAATTTTGGTCTCAGCATAAGAACACAGTCGTATAGTATATCCAAAACGATAACCTATGGGTTTCGTGGGCTTAAAAATTTGCGGGAATTTCCTCATTTTTATCCCCCATCCCCCAAAATCAAAATGGCGGCACAACCTGCCAGACGAGGTAGACAATTGAAATTTGGTGAAATTATAGCTCTTGGTCCCTAAACGACGGGTAAAATTCCAAGATGTTCTTATTTTTCACTTTTTACCCCCCAAAGATATCGAAATATGGAGGCAATTTTATTGACTGTGCAGACATTCCTTTTGAGCTATTTTGTGGCTAAACGGTAAGTCGTATCACAAAACGGATGGCACAACGTCCCGTCAATTCGGAGTGATCTACAACTTTGGTCCTGTGACATTTTGTCGTATCTCTCTCCCTTATACGTTAAATTTGGCCGTATTTCTGGATTGTTCGTAAATTTGGTGATTTTTACAAGTATATTTCATTGTTTGACACACTTATAAGAATGATAGGATCATCACGTTGGGTGCGCACATTGGCATGATTAAGGGACATATGTGTACCAAATTTCATGATTCTAGCTTAGACATAAGTAGGCAAAAAGTAATGTAAAATGTTAAAAATGCACCCAAATTTCACCCTATTCAAAATTTGAACTCAATTTACCCCCTTAATATGGGAGATACGAGGGTATGGTTTAGAAACAAACATGTAGATCAATAAATGAGGCGTCTGATGGCGCAAACCGTTTCTTAATATCATAAACCGTTTAGGAGATATGAATCTCGAAGTGGAAGTCTGCACTTTTCAACGTGCTCATGCTTATCCCTCATCTATATATATAAAAGCAAGTCGGGCTAGAGCGATGTATATATAAATATTTAAAAATGAAAAAAGACGTGAATTAATGAGGCACTTCCAGAAATCTCAGAAATTTGAAACTTGGTACGGGAGAAACTGATGACCCCAGGATCCCTAGAAAAATCGGAAATTCTCAAAATTCCCGGAAGGGTGCACGCCAGGGGGGGGCTCAAATTTTGGTCTCAGCATAAGAACACAGTCGTATAGTATATCCAAAACGATAACCTATAGGTTTCGTGGGCTTAAAAATTTTCGGGAATTTCCTCATTTTTATCCCCCATCCCCCCAAATCAAGATGGCGGCACAACCTGCCAGACGAGGTAGACAATTGAAATTTGGTGAAATTATAGCTCTTGGTCCCTAACCGACGGGTAAAATTCCAAGATGTTCTTATTTTTCACATTTTACCCCCAAAGATATCGAAATATGGAGGCAATTTTATTGACTGTGCAGACATTCCTTTTGAGCTATTTTGTGGCTAAACGGTAAGTCGTATCACAAAACGGATGGCACAACGTCCCGTCAATTCGGAGTGATCTACAACTTTGGTCCTGTGACATTTTGTCGTATCTCTCTCCCTTATACGTTAAATTTGGCCGTATTTCTGGATTGTTCGTAAATTTGGTGATTTTTACACGTATATTTCATTGTTTGACACACTTATAAGAATGATAGGATCATCACGTTGGGTGCGCACATTGGCACGATTAAGGGACATATGTGTACCAAATTTCATGATTCTAGCTTATACATAAGTAGGCAAAAAGTAATGTAAAATGTTAAAAATGCACCCAAATTTCACCCTATTCAAAATTTGAACTCAATTTACCCCCTTAATATGGGAGATACGAGGGTATGGTTTAGAAACAAACATGTAGAGCAATAAATGAGGCGTCTGATGGCGCAAGCCGTTTCTTAATATCATAAACCGTTTAGGAGATATGAATCTCGAAGTGGAAGTCTGCACTTTTCAACGTGCTCATGCTTATCCCTCATCTATCTATCTATCTATCTATCTATATATAAAATAACTTGTCCTGACTGACTGACTGATTCATCATCGCCGAGCCAAAACTACTGGACATAAAGAAATGAAATTTTGGGGAAGTATTCATATTAAGATGTAGGTGCTCGCTAAGAGAGGATTTTTGGATATTCCTTCTCTAAGGGGGTGAAAAGGGGGGTGAAATTTTAAAATGAGTGTATCTATATCTCAAAACTTTAAAGGTTTACAGATGTAAAAATTGGTATTTAGAAACTTCTTTAAAAATAAGGAAACACGTATTTTTTTGTTTTCAGAAAATTCCAATAGGAGGGGTGAAAAGGGTGAAAATGGGGAAAAATGGGTTGAATGCCTTTAATCAGGATACCGGTACTTATATCTCAGAAACTGAAGATATTACAGACCTGAAAATTGGTACTTTTGATCTCTTTTAGAAATAAAGAAACACGTATTTTTTTGTTTTTGGAAAATCCAATTAATGGGAGGGTGTAAAGGGGGTGAATTTTTAAAGTGAGTGAATCTATATCTCCAAACTTTTAAAGTTTGCAGATGTAAAAATTGGCATTTAGAATCTTCATTAAAAATAAAGAAACACGTATTTTTTCGTTTTCGGAAAATCGCAATAGGAGGAGTGAAAAGGGGTGAAAAAAGGGTTAAATGCCTTTAATGAGGCTACTTATATCTCAGAAACTGAAGATATTACAGACCGGAAAATTGGTGTTTAGGATCTCCTTTAAAAATAGAGAAACACGTATTATTTGTTTCTGGAAAATCCAATTAAGAGAGGGTGAAAAGGGGGTAATATTTTAAAATGAGTGTATCTATATCTCAAAAACTTTTAAAGGTTATAGATGTGAAAATTAGTATTTAGAATCTCCTTTAAAAATAAAGAAACATGTATATTTTGTTTTCGGAAAATCCTAATAGGAAGGGTGGAAAAATCTGAAAAATTTGTCCAACGCCTTTCATGAGTCTACTTATATTTCAGAACCTGAATATATTACAGATCTGAAAATTGGTGTTTGGGATCTCCTTTAAAATAAAGAAACACGTATTTTTTGTTTTTGGAAAATCCAATTAATGGGGGGGTGAAAAGGGGGGTGATTTTTTAAAATGAGTGTATCTATATCTCAAAACTGTTAAAGTTTATAGATGTAAAAATTGGTATATAGAATCTCTTTCAAAAATAAAGAAACACGTATTCCTTTGTTTTCGGAAAATCCCAATCGGAAGGGTGTAAAAGGGTGAATAATGGGTTGAATGTCTTAAATCAGGCTACTTATATTTCAGAACCTGAAGATATTACAGAACTGAAAATTTGTATATGGGATCTCCTTTATAAATAAAGAAACACATATTTTTTTAGTTTTTGGAAAATCCAATTAATGGCGGTTAAACAGGAGTGACAAATTGGGGTGAATTTTTTGAAAGACTATATCTACAGAATATCTTGGAAACGTAAAATGTTACAGACGTAAAAAGTGGGTGTTTGGAATCTCCTGTAAATGTAAAGAAACATAGGTGATTTGTTTTTGGAAACTCCACTTAAGGGGCACTCAAAAGGTGAGAAATTTTAAAATGAGAATTTTTACAGTATATCTAAAAAAACTTAACATGTTACAGAAGAGAAAAATGGTATTTTTATCTCTATTAAACATAAAGAAACGTGTATTTTTAGTTTTCGGAAATTCCACTTGGGTGGCGGGGGGGGGGGGTAAATGTGACTGAAAATGGTGTTGAATTCTTTTAATTACGCTACTGATATCTCAGAAATGAAGGAATTACAGACGTGAAATTTGATATTTGCAATCTGCTTTAAAAGTAAAGAAACACGTATTCTCGGAAAATCCAATGAGGGTGTGTGTGTGTGTGTGTGTGTGTGTGTGTGTGTGTGTGTGTGTGTGTGTGTGTGTGAAATAATTGAAAATTTAATTGACTTATTATTGTATGAGAATACATACATCTAATACAAACAGAAGCTGTTACAGACGTGAAAATTCGTATTTTGATCTCCTTTAAAAAAAAAGAAAAACGCGTTTTTGGGAGGAAACCATCTTGGAGGGCGGGAGTGTAAAGGAGTTGAATTCCTTTCATGAGGACACATAAATCAAAAACTGAAGAAGTTAGAGTCGTGATAATTGGTATTTAGAAGATCTTTTACTATTAAAGAAACACGTATTTTTTGCGGGAATATTCACTTAGTGGGGGTGGGGGAGTAGTGTGAAATGAAGTGAAAAAATAAATTATTTTTATGGGGATACTTATATCTCAAAACTGAAGGTAATAGACGTGAACATTGGTGTTTGGAATCTCCTTTAAACATAAAGAAACAAGCCTTCTTTTAATTTTTTTTTTGGGAGGGGAGTGGGTGGCGGTAAATAAACTTAACGGTGGTGGGGTGTAGAAGGAGGTGAAACCTATTGATTTTACTGTTCTTAATGTACTTATAAGGATCCTCCGTTGCTCAGGCGGCAGCGCGCCGGCCTCTCACAGCTGGGTTCCGTGGTTCAAATCCCGGTCACTACATGTGTCATTCGTGCTGGACAAAACGGAGGCGGGACAGGTTTTTCTCCTGATACTCCGGTTTTCCCTGTCATCAGCCATTACAGCAACACATAATAATAATAATAATAATAATAATAATAATAATAATAATGTTCCGGACCGTCGTCAGTTGTGCGGACTGCGCTGGAAACGGATCCTGGACTGGTAATGACTAAGAATGCAGTCCGGCCGCGGGTTTAGTGCCGCCAAGGCACCCAATATGACACCACGCCGGTTCTCCTGAAGGATTTTATCCACATTAAAAATGATTATAGGAAAATATGGCAAAGATTTAGGGACCCAACTGACCGGGAGGAATACCTGAGCCTAGCCCGGGAAGTACGAAATACATTGCTGGAAAGGAAGATTGAAAAATGGGAGGAAACATGCCGAAATCTAATAGAAAACGAGTCAGATAGGAAATTTTGGTGGATTCTCGCCGAAAACGAGTCAGATCGCGAATTTCGGCGGATTATATATCTAAAACAATAAGCATTCAATTATAAATTTCAGTATAATACCGTAGCGAAGCACGGGTATCTTGCTAGTTTTCATTATTATTATTTTATTTCTTTTGCTATTGGCTTTACGTCGCACCGACACAGATATGTCTTACGGCGACGATGGGACAGGAAAGGGCTAGGACTGGGAAAGAAGCGGCTGTGGCCTTAATTAAGGAACAGCCCCAGCATTTGCCTGGTGTGAAAATGGGAAACCACGGAAAACCATCTTCAGGACTGCCGACAGTGGGGTTCGAACCCACTCTCCCCCGAATACTGGATACTGGCCGCACTTAAGCGACTGCAGGTATCGAGCTCGGTATATTATTATTATTATTATTATTATTATTATTATTATTATTTCATTTTATACCATTCCTTTGTGGATACATTCATTTCTTTTCGATTTATCAGAACTCTATGTCCCTTGTGGACGGAGTCATAGGATGGATTATCTTTTTTTTTTTTTTTTGCTAGGGGCTTTACGTCGCACCGACACAGGTAGGTCTTATGGCGACGATGGGATAGGAAAGGCCTAGGAGTTGGAAGGAAGCGGCCGTGGCCTTACTTAAGGTACAGCCCCAGCATTTGTCTGGAGTGAAAATGGGAAACCACGGAAAACCATCTTTTTTTTGCTAGGGGCTTAACGTCGCACCGACACAGATAAGTCTTATGGCGACGATGGGATAGGAAAGGCCTAGGAGTTGGAAGGAAGCGGCCGTGGCCTTAATTAAGGTACAGCCCCAGCATTTGCCTGGTGTGAAAATGGGAAACCACGGAAAACCATCTTCAGGGCTGCCGATAGTGGGATTCGAACCTACTATCTCCCGGATGCAAGCTCACAGCCGCGCGCCTCTACGCGCACGGCCAACTCGCCCGGTGATGGATTATCTGTACCGCAGGAACGTAAGAGGCTACTAAGAGGGGAACAAGTGAGGAATCTGTACTCATTCTCTCGTCTTCTAACCTAAAACGTATCCGTGATTCTATGATTTTCCGTGTAGCGAAGAAAGTATACGTGGGCATTCTTCTCGTCCATCCTCCGCACTGTCGGACAGATACTCCGTACATTTAACCAACTAATTTTTCTTTGCTGTGTAATGCCATTGGACGGAGTGTCATGCTGAAAAGTGGTCATTTGATTTACCTTCCAGTTTTTGTGATACACATAATGTGATCTCTATTATGCATGGAAATGAAATAGATTTCAATTTCCAGCGGTTTATTTCGCAACTAGCAAATGTGCACGTGCTTCGCTACGGTATTCTACATTGTATACGGATTTCTACGAAAATTACTGTACACGTGGTGATTGAGATTTTAATAATTTGCATGCATCTTAGCGGAGAAACGCCGTGGGGAGGTCCCCATACGTTCTTTCCCGTGTAAGGAGGGAGTTGTGATGATAACGGCAAGCGTACTTGCCGACTGCCATTCAAAGTCGAGTTGGAAAGTTTCATTATAATGGCAAGCCCCCTTACCTACTGCCGGTCATAATCGATCCAAGCAGTTACTCTTTAAATAGAAGGCCCCCTTTCCTACTTCCAAACACATTCGATTTGAAGAGTTTTCATTGTAATTGCAGGCACCTTCCCTACCGCCAGTCAAAATTAAGTTATGCTGCCATCATTATAAAACAGGCCCTTTTTCCTAATGCCAGTCAGCTTACTGCCAGTCACAATCGAAGTGATGAGTTTCGATTATAATAGCAGGCCACTTTGCCTAACGCCAGTCACTTTGTAAATGGGTAAATCTGTTTATAATGGCGAGCAACCCTGCCTACTTCCAGATACGGTTGGGTAGGAGAGATTTCATGCTCCATTGCCTCCTGCTAGTCAAACCACCAAGGGAATTATTCATTAAAATGGTAGGCCCTCCTTACTAACGCCAATTACACAGGAGCTGTAGAAGAACCCCATTCCTACTGCCAGTCAAAGTAGATGTGAGCAGAATTGATTGCAACAAGAGATGCCCTCCTGCTGACAGTCACTATCGATTGTAAAGTATTGATAATAATGAAATACACACCATTTCTATATCGATACAAATCGACTTCAATGAATACAGATCCATATACGAAGGTATATGCACGTTAATAATATAGCAGACAATTATTTACATATTAATCACTGCTTAACGGTGCATCATATCAACAAACGGTTTGCTCCATCAAGCGCCCCTTTTATCGTTCTATATGTTTGGTCCTAATACATTTTCTCCTATCTCCCATATTTAGGATTAGATTGAGTTCGAAAATTTGAATAGGTTGAAAACAGGGTCATTTTTACACTTCACATTACTTTTGGCATACTTATATATAAGCTAGAATTATGAAATTTGGTGTACATATGGCCACCAACCGTGTAAATGTGCGTACCAAATTTCATTACTTATATTTCTTTATAAGTGTGTCAAACAATGAAATATACGTGTAAAAATCGCAAACTTTACGTACAATCGAGAAATACAGCCAAATCTTACGTATAAGGAAGAGAGATACGACTAACTGTCATAGGAACATGGTTGTAGATCACTCCAAACTGAACCAAGATTGTGCCATCCGTTTTGTGATACGACTTACCGTTTAGCCACCAAATACTTCGAAAGGCATGTCCGTACAGTCATTAAAATTGCCTCAATATTTGGACATTTTTCGGGGGTAAAATAGTGAAAAATGTAAACATCTTGTAATTTTTCCGTCGAGTATAGGTTAAAAGCTATAATTTCGCCAAATGTCATTTTTCTAGCTCTTAATGACATTCATCTTGATTTGGGAGGAATGGGGATAAAAAATAAGGAATTTCCTGACAGTTTTAAGCCCACGAAAGCTATAGGTTGTCGCTTTGGATAAATTAAACGTCTGCGTTCTTATGCTGAGCTCAAAATTTGAAGACTCAAGGGTATTTTGAGAATTTTCATCAACTTCTCTGGTACCACGTTTCAAATTTCTGACAATTCTGGAAGTGGCGAATATACTCGTATTCACGCATATTTTCATTTGTATACCTTTATATACAGATCGCTCCAGGCCGACTTGCTTTTATATAATATAGATGATTTTTAATATCCAGAACTGAAACTAAAAACTTCCCCCATATTGTAATAATTCAACCCTTTCATTCTAAATCATGCCGTGTCAATTGAACTGGACAGAATTATGCTCGTCAATGGCCTAATCATAATTAATTATTGTGCTCTTCTGGACAAACAATACAGTAGAATAAGTTGCCTGCATTCACGCAGAATACATGTTTGTCGCATTGGACTGAATAGGTTGAAATCTGTACCGCAGCATCAATCAGAGACGTCCTTTGTACTTCCAGCTTGTACTCACCCCTATCATAAGGACGGTATTTTATTGCCCTAGTGAGCTCTGTAACTCCACACTTCTCTCACAGATGTGGTAGTTGTATTGTAGTCTAGTGGCAAACATGGTCCACTTCAACGTGGAAGTGATGTGACATGATTGGGTGGAACCGACCTCAAAGTATGAATTGTCTAGGTGCAGTGGATTAAATCAAATGAAGGAAATACAGTACTTTCAGTTTCTAAAATCGTAAACGGGTGACCCAAATCACAGTATTTGTAAGAAGAATGTCTTAGTGACTACTATGTTAAGTAGTCCTTTATCCTCACGCTAAGGCCCCGCTTCCGACGAAACACAGCTTTTAGCATCGCACTGAATTGGAAAGTGAGACGTGTTCTCAAATGAAGCAACGCAATTTACACTGACTTTGGTAAGTTACCAAACTTCGCATCAACCCAAAGTTATACACTTTAATATTAATTTTCCATTTTATATTTGTCTTCTTCTTTTATAATTTGCTTTACGCCGCAACTACGCAAATAGGTCTTATGTGGACGATGGGATAGGAAAGAGTTAAGAATGTGTAGGAAGTGGTGTTAGCCTTAACTAAGTACGTTCCCAGCATTTGCCTGGTATGTAAATGGGAAACTACGGAAAAGGATCTTCAGTGCTGCCGACAGCGGGGTTCGAACCCACTATTTCCCAAATGTAAGCTCACACCCGCGCGACCCTAACCGCACGGCCAACTCACTCACTAATCTTCCATTTCCTTAGTCCAAAACCTAGAACTTCATTCTATTTATATATCGGTAGCACCTTTTTCAAGTGTTGAATAATAGTAAATAAAGGCGAATTTAATTCACTTTGTTTAGGATGTAATCGAACGTAATACATTTGTCATTTTTATGTTACAAAAACTCTCATGATGTCGTCTTATATCATCATAAAGATGTCCGACTCGTTGGCTGAATGGTCAGCGTACTGGCCTTCGGTTCAAAGGGTCCCGGGTTCACTTCCCGGTCGGGTCGGTGATTTTAACCTTAATTGGTTAATTCCAATGGCCCGGGGGCTGGGTGCTTGTGCTGTCCCCAACATCCCTGCAACTCACACACCACACAACACTATCCTCCACCACAATAACACGCAGTTACCTACAAATGGCAGATGCCGCCCACCCTCATCGGAGGGTCTGCATTACAAGGGCTGCACTCGGCTAGAAATAGCCACACGAAATTATAATTATATCGTAAAGATGATGTCCGGCTCCACGGCTAAACGGTTGGCGTGCTGGCCTTTGGTCTAAGGAGTCCCGGGTTTGAATTCCGGACGGTTCAGGGATTTTAACCTTCATTGGTTAATTCCGATAGCTCGGAAGCAGAGGGTGTATGTTGTCTTCAGCATTAGAATTCATCATACATTGTGCCCCCGATTCTCACAGGCGTGCAGGTCGCCTCTAAGGTGTCAACTGGAAAGACTTCCACAAGGACTCTACGGAGGCTACACGCCATTATTACGCAGATGATGAAATTCTTCACAATGCAGTATGTTTCAGTGAATGAACTTCATATCCCTTCTTTTTACTAGCAAATGACCACTAATGTTGTGGACTACCGGTGTTTTCAGAGCTACAGTGACTAACCAGTGAGGTAGCCGTATTTACTATGCACAAAAATTAACTTTTTTTTTTTTACAGTCTACTTTTACGTCACACCGACACAGATAGGTCTTATGACGAGGATGGGGTAGGAAACAGTTAATAGTGGGAAGGAAGGAGACATGTCCTAAATTAAGGTACAGCTCCAGCATTTGCATGGTGTGAAAATGGGAAAACACGGAGAAGGATCTTGAGGGCTGCCGATAGTGGAGTTCCAACCCACTATTTATCGAGTGCAACATCACACTTGCGCGACCCTAACCGCACGGCCAACTCACTCAGTAATCTTCCCTTTTCTTAGTCCAATACCTAGAATTTCAATCTATTTAGATGTTGGTAACAGTTTTTTCACGTGTTGAATAACAGTGAATAGAATAATGAATAATTTGCTACATTCTGTATGGGATGTAATCAAACGTGATAAAACTGCCATCATGTTGTCTTATATCATTGTAGCATATGTATCCGTGCTTTCCTACGGTATTCTACATTGTATACGGATCTTCTTCTTCGTCTTATTATTATTAATCTACCGCTTTTTTCCACACCTGCGGGGTCGCGGGTGCGAACTGCGTCGCACATGTGGATTTGGCTCTATTTTTACGGCCGGATGGCCTTCCTAAAGCCAACCCTATATGGAGGGTGTAATCACTATTCCGGGTGTCTGTAGTGGTTGGTAGTGTGCTGTGTTGTATGGATATGAAGAGTCTACATTGTATACGGATATCGAAGTAAATTACTGTATATGCAGTGAACGCGATGTGTTTTAAATAGCATTTCTCTTAGCTTTATCCGAGAAACTGCATGGGTAGGTACCCATACGTTGTTTCCAATGTAAAGTGTGAGTTGTTGAGTTGTGATTATAACGGCAGGCCCCATTGCACACTGCGCGGTCACAATCGATTTGGGGAGTTTTCGTTACAATGGCAGCCCCCCCTTTCCTACTTTCCAGACAGATTAAAGTTGAGGAGCTTTTCATATAATGATGATGATGATGATGGTTGTTGTTTAAAGGGGCCTAACATCGAAGATCATCAGCCCCACTTTTCATATAATGACAGACAACTTCCCTAATGTCAGTCAAAATTAACATGTGCTGTTATCATTATAATTAAAGGCCCCTTTTTCTACTGCCCGTCAGCTTACTGCCAGTCGCACCGAGTAAGCGAGTTTCCATTAAAATATCAGGCAACTATGCCTAATGCCAGTCACATTTTAGATGGGCACCCTTGCCAGCAGCCAAACAAAATCGGGTAATGGATTTTTGAATAAAATTGCATGCTCCGTTGTCTTCTGCTAATCAAATCGAGAAGGGAATTATTCATTACAACACTTACAACACACAGAGCATTTCTTTTCATATTAGGACTGTAACCATTCAAGACCTATACCACATAGCCCAGTCACTAATAAACTCAGATTTGTCGTTTGGTAGATTTAGTTAGAAAGGGGAGGTAGCAGAGAATTCGTAATGGTAATCAATTTCACTCCTAGGTAGGTGTCATTTTATTTTTTTAAAGCCGTCTCCGACCTCACCATGAATTCCAGTGCAGGAGTGGAAAGTTAGGAATTCCACTATACATAGTCTCGGAACTAACGTAAACTGAGTGGTCAGATCTATACCCGGTCGAGTTTGCCTCCCGGTACTCATTTATGTTTTAGGCTGAGTGAACCTCGGGACAATATGCTGTTCTAGAAATTAAATTGCGTTTCTGAATTGACCCCACGTTCTTTATAGAGATATGCCTTTACTGTCTCAGTTAGGTAATTCACATAACATATTGCGGACAGAGGTTGACTCTCCAGCCCAAGGAATCCCTGTTACTCTAGTGTAGAATTTTCATTTATCGTAGGGTTTCCGATAGGACACTGAGCCTTACAGCCACGACCAAAATCCAGCTTGAGCCAGGATGGCTTTAGGGATCACTGAAACATGTAGGATTAACTTTCTCAGAGACAAAAATATCAAAAAGTAATGCGGGGCTGACTGTCCTAACTTGGCAGGTTCGATCCTTGCTTAGTCCGGTGGTATTTGAAGATGCTCAAATATATCAGCCTCGTGTCAATAGATTTAATGACACGTGAAGTCCGGCCTCACGGTGTAGAATGCAACGCGACCGCCTGTCACGCGGCGGCCTCGGGTTCGATTCACGGCCGGGTCAGAGGCTTTTAATTGTAAATGATTAATATCTCTGACCTGGGGACTGGGTGTTTATGTCGTCCTTAACGTTCCGTTCCTCACATTCAACACTCTACACTTCCGCAATTCCACTTACACGCAGATTCCTATCGTATGGTGAAAGTAGTCTCAAAAGATCTACAAAGGTCGACGCCACGAACAAATATTATTTTAAAAAAGAATGACACGTGAAAGAACTTCTTCGGGACAAATTTCGGCTCTTCGGCGAACTTCTGCGGGACAAATTTCGGCACTTCGGCGTCTCCAAAAATCGTCGTAGTAGTTAGTGGGACGTGAATGCAATAACATCATTATTAGGATAAAAAATGAACAAGAAACCAAACCCCATGGCCCAAGAGCCCCGAATGGCCATGGCCTACAAAGCGACTGCTGCTCAGCCCGAAGGCCTGCAGATTACGAGGTGTCGTGTGATTAGCACGGCGAATTCTCTCAGCCATTACTCTTGGCTTTCTAGACCGGGTCCACCATCTCACCGTCAGATTGCTCCTCAGTTCTAATCACGTAGGCTGAATGGACCTCGAACCAGCCCTCAGGTACAGGTAAAAATCGATGACCTGGCCGGGAATCGAACCCGGGGCCACCGCGTAAGAGGCAGACACGCTGTCCCTACACCACGGGGTCGGCTAATGAACAAGAATTATTACAAAACAATACACTATTCGACAGTTCGTTCAAACCTCGTTATTTCTGTTTGACCCCCATGAATAGAGGGCCCCTCGCAGAGAAAAGGGTTGTCCCTGTGAAAAAGTCTACGTTATTGGATAGACAATGGAATAAAAGGAATAACAATAAGGAGAAGAATTAATTCTCTACATCCAATTACTGTGTTACAGACAAGGAGCCCTTCAGTTGGCCGATAGCTGAAATTCACTTCCAAGATTAAAACATTCCGAGTAAGCCCTAAATCAGGCACTTTTGAGAGTATGTATAGAGATAATTTACATAGCAACGAACTTCTTTGGAAATTTAAATATGTATTTATCATATACAGGACAACCCAAATTACAGATGATGTAATAGAAAATTAAATAAGTAACTGCAAAAAGAGAAAATTTAGAGATAAATACTAATATACACATACGTACAAAATCGTGGTTTCCTACTTTCACATCAGACTGTACGTTAATTAAAGCAAGGTCGCTCCCCTTCCTTCCCACTCCTAGGCCTTTCCTATCCCATCGTCGTCATAAGACTTATCTGTGTCGATACGACGTAAAGCAGATTGTAAAAAAAAAAAAATCCACAGTTCCCTTCAGGCGAGCAACTCAAAGTTGAAAATATCCCAGCGATATGAGCTACGAGTTTTGGATAAATAAAATGTAATAATGAAAATATATTTATTTATTCTCCGTGTTGTCATTTTTTGATAGATGCAGTCCTTTTGCATCCGTCTCTTGGCACAGGCCAGAGCAAAGTGTAGCTTCCACCGAAGTCGCAGTCTTACCCTTAGCTGTGGCAATATGGAAGTTCCTGGGGTATGGGTGGTGCTGAGTAATGACATTCAAAGCACAATCAGTGTATCTGAGTGTTATGAAAGGTGTTCCTCCTAGTGTCAGTCATGCTACAATAGCACTGTCTGGCCCAGTGAGGAAAGCAATGGCAAACAACTTCACACCTCGTCTTGCCTAGTACGCCTCATTTTGGTGCTACCATTGGTTTTTTTGGTTTTCCTATATATGCATAGCCTTTGGTCTGCTATTTGAGGAGCCAACTAGCCTCTGGGCTGAAGACCTAACAGACAGACAGATTCATTTATTCCTAAAAATTACAATCCTTTCCTTAACCATTGTTATCCGGTCTATTAGATTAGCAGTTTACCTTTTCCTACTACTACGAGCGCTAATGTGAGTCAATGCATTGTTTCACTTAAGCACCACTACGAGCTTAAGCCCTTATAACTACATTCGGTGTGGATATTTAACAAAAAATCAAAAATACGCCTGAGGGTATTGAACCAAGGAACACATTACAGAAAAAATTGTGTAAATAAGTTAATTTTTCTACTGTACGATTGTAATCAAAGAGAAAACGAGTAAAGAAGCAAGCGATTTTACGTTGTTTTTCCGTAACTGCATTTAGATCGGAAGTGATTTTCGATGTTTTTTAATGTTTGATATATCTATCCAAGGTTCACAATTTGAAACCTTTACGGGTAATTTAGCCCTTCAAATTTCTGCACAATTGAGGAAACTAGTTAATTTTACGTTTTTCGTAGTATGACGACCCCTACTTTGTTAAGAAATTTTTTCAACATTAAAAAAACAGCATACGTACAAATATACATCTTTTCAGATTTTCTACTGATATGATAACATACTGCAGACAATTTACATAATAATTCACACATGTCAGGCTCCATGACTAAATGGTTAGTGTGCTGGCCTCAGGTCCCGACGGTCCGGGGTTCGATTCCCGGTAGGGCCCGGGAATTTAACTTTCATTGGTTAATTCCGATGGCGTGGGGACTGGGATGTGTGCCGTCGTCATCATCATAGGATTCATCACAGGTAGGGCCTCATCCTCATAGACGCCCAGGTCGCCTATATAGCGTCTACTCGAAAGATCTCCACCAGGCTAATTGCTAATTACACACATAATTTACACAATTACCACGTTCGAACCCCGAGAAGGGCTTTCCGTACTGCCGTAGACGTATGATAAAAAACGTCAAGTGTCCCTTCCAGCTGATTTATGGTCCTGTCACACGAAGAACTATACAGTGATGCTATATGTTTGAGTGATACTGTATTAAGACATTCCAGTAGAATCCACAAGCACTCTCCAGTGAATATCCCTGCCCTTGAGTCCATAAATAAAGAGCATCATCTTTTAAGTTGTATCTGAAGCGTGAAGATGCACCAAGGTGTGAAAGGTCGTCAAGAGTTATGACAAATGGTTGTTCTATCTTCTAAGTGTGAAAATATTGTTCGGCTCCTTTTCTCTCGGTGGGAGTTCCTCTACGTATACGACAAAAATGTCGCCATTATTGGAAAGAGACAGATTGATAGCAATCCAACTAATGCACCCCAAGTATAGAGATTGAGCCTCGGCTTTTATGATACTTCTCCTCCCCTCCCCGCTTTTGACACTCATCTCTCACCATTTAAACTCCTTTCAACCGGTAAAGCGAACGCGTGAAATGATACACAAGTGTCACCCTCACAAATGAAAGGGATTCCACATCAGTATGAGCCATAAGCTGTGGAATTGTTTCTAACCAGAAAACGTCGAGAAGGACATTGCGGCTCAAAAGACCCAGAAATTCGGGATCGAAAATTTATGCTGTGTAATATTAAACTTGTCCGCCTCTGTGGTGTAGTGGTTAGCGTGATTAGCTGCCACCCCCGGAGGTCCGGGTTCGATTCCCTGCTCTGCCACGAAATTTCAAAAGTGGTACGAGGGCTGGAATGCGGTCCACTCAGCCTCGGGAGGTCAACTGAGTAGAGGTGGGTTCGATTCCCACCTCAGCCATCCTGGAAGTAGTTTTCCGTGGTTTTCCACTTCTCATCCAGGCAAATGCCGGAATGGTACCTAACTAAAGGCCACGGCCGCTTCCTTCCCTCTTCCTTGCCTGTCCCATCCAATCTTCCCATCCCTCCAAAAGGCCCCTGTTCAGCATAGAAGGTAAGGCTGCCTGGGCGAGTTACTGGTCATTCTCCCCAGTTGTATCCCCCGACCCAAAGTCTCAAATTCCAGGACACTGCCCTTGAGGCGGTAGAGGTGGGATCCCTCGCTGAGTCCGAGGGAAAAACCGACCCTGGAGGGTAAACAGATTAAGAAGAAGAAAAACATTAATCTTAAACATTGCCATTGTGGAATTTCATATAATTAATACATTTCTTGACTTGCCAGCCTGGTAGCAATGATCGTTCAGGCGTGAAGTCTATATGTTCTGACACCGGGGCTAGCCAACTGACCAATAGCCTACTCGGAGATCACGATCCTGAGATTGAGGGAACGATAACAGAAGGAGATATATTCCTTAAATCAATTTTCATATAACTATCTGCACGAAGAAACCTCTGTGGCTCAGGTGGCAGTGCGCCGGCCTCTCAGCTCTGGATACCGTGCTTCAAATCCTGATCACTCCAGGTGAGATTTGTGCTGGGCTAAGTGGAGGCAGGACAGGTTTCTTCTTCGGGTACTCCGGTTTTCCCTGTCAAGATGGCAGCAGTGAGGTTAGCGACGATCACTTGTTCAAATTCCGCACCCACGTAGTTAGGACCCGTCAAGATGCCATCATGACAGCTGTCAAAAGCACGTGGATTTTAAATTATTTCATTGCAGCGACACTCTCCAATATCATTTAATTGCATCTGCCAGTGATTAATCAGCCGGAACAATTCCTATCCTCGCCGCAAGATGGGGCTTCAATCATTCCATTCCTGACCCGGTCAATGACTGGAAACAGGCTGTGGATTTGCATTTTCATTTCATCTGCACGGAGGGGCAAACTTGAATGTTTACACTTCGTCAGACACTGTCACTAGCAGTGCTTTTGTCTTATTCATGTTAATGTTCAGGTTCTATAGAAGGAGAGGGTTTGATAATTTCTCAAGTAACCTGATCATGTCTTTCTCTCACTCACAAGGGGGCATTCCCTACTCGTCACCGCCGATTTCGCTCAAATTTATATAATATGCAGGGCTTGGCTAGAAATTAAAATACCCTAAGTGGGAACTCCAGATATCCAAGCGTATAGAAAATAAAAATAAAAATCTTGACGCGGCTCTCGCACCGTATAAGCCACTTACGTTAGTGCGCACGCCGAGCAGTAGTTAGCTTAGCGGTAAGAGCTTGGAGTAGTAATGCGATGTTCGTAGGTTCGACTCCCCTTGTCGAGAATGTTTTTCTCAACTTTTATATTATTCGTTCATTATAATTTATTTTATTTATTTATTTTATGTATTTATTTATTTATTTATTTATTTATTTATTTATTTATATGCAAAAGGCATATAGGACGTCATTTCTTTTATGAGCGCACAATTGTTGAAAATTTGGAGCTGCGAACATTTCCGACGTGTTTAAACAGAAATTCTTCTTTTCTCTCCTTTATTGGCTATCTCCCCTCCTTGGGGAATGTGCCATAAACGTGAATAGTCGTTTCGCTGTAAGATTCGTTTTCACCCGACAAGTCAAGGTTGCTCCTGGCAGCTGCACACAAACAATAGATTCTTAGCGTAGGAAGAAAAAAGTCTGACAATGAAATCCCAATATTTTACCTTTTCTAAGCCGTTTGTGTATAAATAAATAAAATGAATTATTCACCTGTTTGATTAGTCGGAAAATGAACAATATAAAAGTTGACAGAAAAAGCCAGTCTCCACACGGGGAGTCGAACCCACGACCACCGAATTACCAGTCCGAGCTCTTACCCCTACGCCAACTACCGCTCGGCGTGCGCAGTAACGTAAGTGGCTTATACGGTGCGAGAGTCGCGTCAAGATTTTTATTTTTATTTTTAATTTCTATACGACTGGTCATCTGGAGTTCCCACTTCGGGTACTTTCCTTTCTAGCCAAGTCCTGCATATTCTATAAATTTGAGCGAAATCGGTGGTGATGAGTAGGGAGTGCCCCCTTGTCAGCTAAGCTCACCGGACAAAAAAATAATGTCACGTGCTCAAACGTACGTATTCTACGCGAGCAAAGGCAGTAGCGATCAGTGAGACATTGATGTTTCAAGCGGACAGTGTACGTCAACATGTAAGGATGAGGCAGAGTGGCAAAAAGGGGCAATCGTGTTAGGCCGTGCCCATGACCTTACGGTGCGTGAAGTTGCTGGATTTGTTGGTGTTTCGCAGCGGACTGTTCAACGTGTCTACAAGCAATGGCCACGAAACACGACGTCAGAATTGTGGTCGGGAAAAATCCTGATTGAGAGAAACCGGAGACGCGTTTCACTGCGTGTGAATCAAAATAGATTCCAAACGGGACCTGAATGCAATGAACATTTGGATTCGGTAATCTCGCCAGAGGTCCGCCTCTGTGGTGTAGTGGTTAGCGTGATTAGCTGCCACCCCCGGAGGTCCGGGTTCGATTCCCGGCTCTGCCACGAAATTTGAAAAGTGGTACGAGGGCTGGAACGGGGTCCACTCAGCCTCGGGAGGTCAACTGAGTAGAGGTGGGTTCGATTCCCACCTCAGCCATCCTGGAAGTGGTTTTCCGTGGTTTCCCACTTCTAATCCAGGCGAATGCCGGGATGCTACCTAACTTAAGGCCACGGCCGTTTCCTTCCCTCTTCCTTGCCTATCCCTTCCAATTTTCCCATCCCTCCACAAGGCCCCTGTGCAGCATAGCAGGTGAGGCCGCCTGGGCGAGGTACTGGTCATTCTCCCCAGTTGTATCTCCCGACTAAGAGTCTGAAGCTCCGGGACACTGCCCTTGAGGCGGTAGAGGTGGGATCCCTCGCTGAGTCCGAGGGAAAAGCCGAACCTGGAGGGTAAACAGATGATGATGATGATGATGATGATGAATCTCGCCAGAGGCTATTTCTCACGCAGACATAATGCTGCGCGTCTTTATCATCATCATCATCATCATCATCTGTTTACCCTCCAGGTTCCGTTTTTCCCTCGGACTTAGCGAGGGATCCCACCTCTACCGCCTCAAGGGCAGTGTCCTGGAGCTTCAGACTCTTGGTCGTGGGATACAACTGGGGAGTATGACCAGTACCTCGCCCAGGCGGCCTCACCTGCTATGGTGAACAGGGGCCTTGTAGGAGGATGGGAAGATTGGAAGGGATAGGCAAGGAAGAGGGAAGGAAGCGGCCGTGGCCTTAAGTTATGGACCATCCCGGCATTCGCCTGGAGGAGAAGTGGGAAACCACGGAAAACCACTTCGAGGATGGCTGAGGTGGGAATCGAACCCACCTCTACTCAGTTGACCTCACGAGGCTGAGTGGACCCCGTTCCAGCCCTCGTACCACTTTTCAAATTTCGTGGCAGAGCCGGGAATCGAACCCGGACCTCAGGGGGTGGCAGCTAATCACACTAACCACTACACCACAGAGGCGGACTGCGCGTCTTTAACGGGCTAAAAATAATCGAACGTGTTAGTAGGTGACTGGCGGAACGTAATGTGGTTTGACGAATCACGTTTTTGACTGTATTCCGATGATGTGCGTCATCAAGTGCACCGAAAGCCTAATGACGCATTTCATCCGGGATGTGTGCAAGGTCAGCTTCAAGCCGGAGGTGGGTTTGTGATGTTTTGTGGGTGTTTTTCGCATCATGGATTCGGTCCGCTTACTGAGTTGAACACTAACATGAACCACCATGCTTATTTAAACATTCTCGATGATCAGGTGTTGCATTTCAGTCCACATCTACATGATGAGTATGCTATTGATATCCCGAATTTTCAGGATGACAACAGTAAAATCCATCGGGCTGGACATATATGTGACTGGTTTTATGAACACTCCCCCACACTATTACATCTCGATTGGTCTGCAAAATCACCTGACTTGAACCCCATTGAAAATCTATGGTACATGCGGGAACAACGGGTAAAAATCCGACATCAGTATCCACGTAAATTGGTGGAATTGTCCTATGAAATCCTCAGCGAGTGGCTTAACCGGGATACGACGTACCAGCACAACCTTGTGGACACTCTTCCTAACAGAATCCAGGTGGTCATCAAGTCCAGAGGCGGAATTATATGGCGTTAAATGATGCCTGTAATAATTTGTCGAGGGATCACTAATTTTTTGTCCGGTGAGCTTATGAGTAGTACTTTTTTATTTGTGGCGGTACGCAACGGTACGTAATATCGGCACCCTTTTTCTTCGAGAGCAAAAATAAATTGACAATTATTCGGAAATTCTTACGCCTATGAATTGATGGCTTATGGCTTCAAATCAAGCTTGTTCGCTTCTGTTAAGTTTCTATACATGCAATGCGTAGGAGCACATGATTGAAGTTTGTGTAAACTGCCATTATAAAACTTCCTGTTCGTCAGTTCGGAGTTAAAAGAAAGATATAGTCTTCATGTTGCATGTACTGATCTGATAACGCTGAAATCTACCACAGACGTGGACAACGGTTTCATCTAACGACTGGAGAGCATAGAACGCCATTGAGTCAAACTAAAGACAATTAAGAGCAAAATTGCAAATACCCTACCCCGCTAAAAGCGACGCTTCATTTTAAACAAAACTGCTCAAAATTTAAACAAACATGACCTTATGTCACTGAAATGAGCAAAATATGATCAAAAAAGAAATGACCGACATACACATTTATATGCAGCATAAAATTGCTTTAAACAGTGCTAGGGACCCATCATTCAGAGTTACTTTCGAGAATTCTTGTGAGATGAGCCCAGGAAAGAAATATGGCTTTTCCTTAGCATCCGAATCTTACTAATAAGAAAGGCGGCAGCAGTCTCTTTGCTTGTAAACCTAAATAGTATTTTCTCAAAGACATTAATTGTGCTTTTGTGACATTCTCCAAAGGTACCGATTTTACCACTGGCCCACTCTGAAGAAATATTCACTCCCATCTGTGTTTGTGGTCCCTAAATTTGTAACATCTTGACACATCTTACAAGCTAGCATCTTATTTTTCGCACGTCTCTGAAAGACGTCATTTTTTCTGAGTTAATGTCCAACAATCGGGCCCATCATGTTTAAAATTAATTCCCTCTTGAATTGCAGGAAATCTTCCGCTCGACAGCTACAGTCGCTCAAGTGCGGCCAGTATCCAGTATTCGGGTGATAATGAATTCGAAACCCACTGTCAGCAGCCCTGAAGATAATTTTCCGTGGTTTCCCATTTTCACACCAGGCAGATGCTGGGGCTGTACCTTAATTAAGACCACGGCCACTTCCTTCCCACTCCTAGCCCTTTCCTGTCCCATCGTTACGATAAGACCCATCGGTGTCGGTGCGACGTAAAACAAGTTGTAAAGAAAAATTCCGGTACTAAACATCTATGAACTCACTTGCCTCGGCAGCACAAACCAAATGTTTTGAGCTATTCAAGTCATATAAACACAATGAATGCAATTTAATTTAAACCTATGTAGGCAAGTCAATGTGTATTTACTAGAGTTTCTTGCGTAGTAGTAATAATAAAAGTACCGAATATGAAATTTTCTCCGTTACATAGAATCATGGATATGTTTTTGTGCTTAGAAGAGAGAGTGAGTGAGTACAGATTCTTTGGCTGCTCCCCACTTAGTAGCCTCTTACGACATGCAGAGTGTACAACCCACCCACAAATGTAATAAATAGTTCCAATAAATCGAATGAAATATGTAATATCTACATAGTCTAGTTCCATAGCTTAATGGTTAGGCTGCTGGCCTTTGGTCACAGGGGTCCAGGGTTCGATTCCCGACAGGTTCGGTAATTTTAACCATAATTGGTTAATTCTGCTGGCACGGGTATGGTTGTATCGTCTTCATCATTTCATCCTCAACATGACGCGCAGGTTGCCTACGAGTGTCAGTTCAAAATACCTGCACCTGGCGAGCCAAACTTCTCCTCGGACACTCCCGGCACTGAAAGCCATAAGCCATTTCATTTCATTTCATCATTAGAATTCATCATAGGTAGGGCCATATCCTCGCAGATGCGCAGGTCGCCTGTACGGCGTCCACTCGAAAGACCGGCACCAGGCCTCTTCACAGGCCACACACCATTATTATTATTATTATTATTATTATTATTATTATTATTATTATTATTATTATTATTATTATTATTTGTGGTCTGAGGGTGTACTAGGAGAGGAAATCTATAGAAGAGTTTCAGCTCAATACGAGGACAATGTTTTGCCACAGCGAATTGTTTGCCAGTGGACTGAAGAGTTCAAAAGTGTTCGCTCGAGCGTGAAGGATGAGGAAAGGTCCGGGCTTCCATCTGTCATCTGCAGCCGTAACTGATGCCAATGTTGAACAAGTGGGTGATATGATTCTGAATAACAGATGAGTGACTGTTCTATGAATCTTGGTACACCCTCAGATCACCAAAAATTACTGAACGCTCTTCTTCTTTGGTGCACACATAGTGTCGCGACCATCTTTACGAGACGGTGATATGCCGGAATTTAGTCTCGTAAGAGTAAATCTACCGAAACGAGGATGACGTAATTTAGAACCTTCAAATATCACCGGACTGAGCCGGGATCGAACTTGCTAATTTGGGGTCAGAAGGCCAGTGCCTCAACCTTCTGAGCCTGGCGTTCATATAGTGGGAGAGTGGGTTGAAAACCCATCATCTCCTGAAAACAAATTTACAGTTACATGACCCACACAACGAAGTCAGTTCGTTCGAGGATAATTTTATATACAGTTATTCAGAACGGCCTCCATGATGCAGATTCAAAACTATTTGTTATTATAGAACTGGTAATGATAGTATGTCATTATCGGGTAATCGGCATTAATCAACAATTTTGACAAACTCTAGAAGCCAGCATGACGAGTGAAACAAGATCGAAATGCACTAGAAAAGGTAAACTTACAACAAAAGCAAATGGAAGTCCACCTAACGTTCGTCCATTACGAAATACAAAACTTTATCGTCAATATTCTACAAAAACATGAAGGTAAACGCAAGTGAAATAACAAGAAAGTTTGTATTGATCTGTTAAAGTAACTTTGTGTAGTGGTAACCTCCTTGTCGATAGATGAATGTACGGAACAAACTCATTGTATTGCAACTGGAGAAACGTGGACGACTGAAAAAATATAAGCGAGAAAGTGTACAGTTGTACTACTTCTGAACTTCGCTACGTATCGCAGGACTTGTGAGAAAATCGATACTCGCTCTTTGGAATATGGCACCCCAAACTTCCTTAAATTCTTCACTGTCGCGTAAAAATGCTACCGTGGGAAATATCTTTATAGAGACTCCATATTTTAAGAATAAGATGGCTGAAGGAAGGAGAGTGGGAAGAAGAAAGAGGGTGATAGGTGGGAGAGAAAAGAATGAGAGGCAGCTAGGGAAAGACGCACACACAGAGCTCACAACACACAGCTGGCAAAGCAATGATTTTGATTTGTTGTGTTGTGTATCAAAAGCCCCAGTACTTAGCAAGACAAATGATAGTAGCATTGAATTGGCGAACGAGTCAAAGCTGTAACATTGTGAGGCACACCTTGTAAGAGCTACCATTAGTAGAAGTCACACAGTCGCAACATGTTCAATGGCACTGGGTTGACTTGCCTTTTCTTTTGTGCAAGCTTGAAAATCAGACCGAAATACAGCACATTCTCTCTCAACATATGGAACTCCTCTTTGTGAAAAACTGCCATCCTTATAAGATAGGAACAATAAAACGACACGCTTCGGTTGGCAAATTACCAGCGTATCGTTTCATGTTATTGCTACTGCATGGCTTACAAGTGTTTTGTCAGGATATACCGAAACCTTCACGTCTGATTCTATTGTTATTTATTATCGCTATAAACATAAAAGTAATTGCTTATTCACAAAAAGACATGATGATATTTATCCATCCCATTCTATTTAACTAGGCCTAATTCATACGTATACTGAAATTGCCAAAATACCATGAAATTTCTTTCTTTTTTAATCTGTTTACACTCCAGGGTTGGTCTTTCCCTCAGACTCAGCGAGGGATCCCACCTCTACCGCCTAAAGGGCAGTGTCCGGCAGCGTGAGACTTCAGGTCGGGGGATACAACTTCGGAGGAAGACCAGTACTTCGCCCAGGCGGCCTCATTTGCTATGATGAACAGGGGCCTTGGGGGAGGATTGGAAGATCGGAAGGGATAGACAAGGTAGAGGGAAGGAATTGGGCGTGGTCTTAAGTTAGGTACCATCCCGGCATTTTCCTGGAGAGAAGTGGGAAACCACGGAAAAACATTTCGAGAATGGCTAATGCGGAAATAGAACCCCAGTCTACTCAGATGATCTCTTGAGGCTGAGTGGACTCCGTTCGAAGCCCCGTATCACTGTTCAAACTACATGGCAGGGCCGAGAATCGAACCCGGGCCTCCGGGGGTGGCTGCTAATCACACAAACCACTACACCACAGAGGCGGACCCACGAAATGTCACCTAGAAAAATACATTTTTCAGTATTAGGGACATAGCCCACAGCCTCAATCATTCCATAAAAAATTAATTAATTAATTAATTAAATAACAAGCAGCTTGCAGTATTACAAGAAAAAGCAGCGAAAATGAATTTACAATAATAATGTTATTGATTTCAGGTCCCACTAACTACTATCACGGTTTTCAGAGACGCTGATGTGACGTAAGTTTGTCCCGCAGGAGTTCTTTGTGCCAGTAAATCTACTGAAACGGGGCAGACGTATATGAGCACCTTCAAATACCACCGCACTGCGCCGCGATCGAACGTGCCAAGTTGGGGTCAGAAGGCCAGCGTTCTAAGCACTCAGCCCGATTATTCCTTGTTAGGGGTTAAATTTGGTGTACGGCCTTGTGGTACAACAATAGAAATACTGAGAAATTTCTGCGCCAGATTGGTTTGCATCTACAGTATATATTTTTCATGTTTTGTTAAAATCGGCCGTTTTCCAAAGTTTTCTTCACATTCATTGTGAAGCAACAGAGCGCACCATGTTAGCCAGAAAGCCAGCCTAGTTTTTCTTTCTCTTCTGGTACCGTTATCCTTTCCGAATGTTGACTGCCATCAAGGCGATCATCGTCTTCTCTGTTGCTCTCCGGAACAATTATCAGATGGTATTGTAATCCAGGGGTGGCAAGCCTTGTCCGACTAGCGTGTCAATTAAGGTCTTGTTTATAACTTTTTACAGTCTAGTGTCTCATCGGTTATTTTCTTTTAACATCATCATGAAACCCCTCATTTGACTTCTTTTAGCTCTTAGATTCCATTACATATAAATCCATTCAACTGAATATTTCATTATTTTATTTTGCAAACATCACTTCTTATTAAGACGTTGTCTCCAAACGGAGGTTGACGATCCACACGGCCAGCTCCGCTCTTGACGTTGCAGCCATGCCATGTGGATTTATTTGAATATCTATCAGGATCTTTAAACAGTGGTTTCCCGCAAACATCACAGAAAATTAAATTAAAGAAGGTAAATTGTAAAATAAGGGATATTTTTGCTGTAACCTAATAAAATCTGTAAAAAATTATGGCCGTAGAATAAAAATCGGTATGTAAAGTCGGGGAATGACGCACTACAATCTGGGCTAGACATAATTTTATTCACGCTGCGTGAAATGATATAATAATTTCGTGTGGCTGTTTCTAGCCGAGTTCAGCCCTTGTAAGGCAGACCCTCCCATGAGGGTGTGCGGCATCTGAAATGTGTAGGTAACTGCGGGTTATTGTGGTGGAGGGTAGTGTTGTATATGGTGTGTGAGTTGCAGGGTTGTTGGGGACAGCACAAAACACCCATTCCCCGAGCCATTGGAATAAACCAACGAAGGTTACCGGCCGGGAATCGATCCCGGGACACTCTGAACGGAAGGTGAGTACGCTGACCATCCAGCCCACGAGTAGTACAGTGACATGGTAATTTAGGGGAAAGCATAAAATTAAATTCACTAAAACCTGTGCTGTTCGTAGTGCTATCGATCAGTAAAGTTATATGGATTTAATATCCGATAATTTATATCTTATACATTTTTACCGTACTGGCTATGATAACACGTGGTCACGTGGTGTCAACCCAGGAAATTCACAATAATTATCGATAGACCCACATTTCAAAGGCTCCAGTCTTCTTTCCGGATACTTTGGTCAACGTCCAAGCTTCTGCTCCATCCATATATAATTAAAATAAGAGTGCTGTCTGTACATTGCTCAGAATTGAAAAAGAATGGCATTTCTGTACCGGCCATGTTTCCAGTAACAAGGAAATGAAATTTTAAATTTTCCGTTTCTCTGTCTGTCTGTCTGTCTGTCTGTCTGTCTGTCTGTCTGTCTGTCTGTCTGTCTGTCTGTCTGTCTGTCTGTCTGTCTGTCTGTCTGTCTGTCTGTCTGTCTGTCTGTCTGTCTGTCTGTCTGTACATGCATCACGAGAAAATGGTTGAAGATAATTTATTGAAAATCGGTATGTAAAGTCGGGGAATGTGGCACTACAATCTGGGTTAGACATAATTTTATTCACTCTGAGTGAAATGGTGGTTTAGGAGAAAGCCTAAAATTCAATTCACAAAAATCTGTATTATTAGCGGAGCTATCGATCACTAAAGTTGTATAGAATTAAATTTCCGATAATTTATGTCTTATACATTTTTAGCGTACCCGCTATGATAACAGATATTCAAGGATTCGGATTGTTGTTGCTAAGTCCACATCAATGTCGAGCCACAAGAAAATCAGGGAACATAAATCAATAAAAATCGATATGCAAATCGGGAAATAAAGTGCTACAGTATAGGCCATAAATAACTGTATTAACGCTGGATGAAATGGTAGTTTAGGGGAAGGCGCCTAAAATATAATTTTTAAATTCCCACGTTATTATGCAATATGATAAAATGTTACAACGTGTATATGACCATCTAGAATTCTGTGTGCAAAGTACGGATTCGCGAGGGAGTACACACAATAAGTCAACAGTATGCTTTGTTTACTCGGGCAAAGTCAGGGATGTTTTTACACTTAACCAGTCTAAACCTAATGCATTCTTAGGAATAACAGCAACAGTAGAATCTCTATTAACCAAAACAAACGGGGGGAGGGAGTGAAGGGAGTTTCGAATAATCTAAGTTTTGGATAGTATTTGAATGATATTTTTTAAGATTATGAATAGTTTTTCGAAGGTTTATATGGAAGTAAATGAATACAGTAGGTTACATACAGTATATACTTCAATGACGACAAAGTAGATTAGTACTGGAAACCCCAGCTACTCAACTGTATTTACAGAACCAAACGATGTTCGATAGTGCATGTAGGCCTACTATAAATATACATATTTTTCTGAAAAAGTCCTGTTTCCTTTTGTCTTTTTCTTTTTTCCACCGTTTGCTGGTCGCTATGCCATGCCACCGTCTCATTCAGCAGTACGTCTGAATAAGATAAAAATTATGTTTCATTAATTCGTTATTGTAACTTAACCATTGTTTTGCTATTTGTTTTACGTCGCGCCGACATAGACAGGTCTTATGGTGACGATGGGATAGGAAAGGCCTAGGAATGGGAAGGAAGCGGCCGTGGCCAGAATTACGGAACACCGGGCGAGTTGGCCGTGCGTGTAGAGGCGCGCGGCTGTGAGCTTGCATCCGGGAGATAGTAGGTTCGAATCCCACTATCGGCAGCCCTGAAGATGGTTTTCCGTGGTTTCCCATTTTCACGCCAGGCAAATGCTGGGGCTGTACCTTAATTAAGGCCACGGCCGCTTCCTTCCAACTCCTAGGCCTTTCCTATCCCATCGTCGCCATAAGACCTATCTGTGTCGGTGCGACGTAAAGCCCGTAGCAAAAAAAAAAAAAAAAAAGAATTACGGAACAGTCCCGGCATTTCCTGGTGTGAAAATGGGAAACTACGGCAAACTATATTCAGGGCTGCCGACAGTTGGGTTCGAACCCACTATCCCCGGATTCAAGCTCACAGCTGCGCGCCCCTAACCGCACGACCAAATCGCCCGGTGCCACCAAATATTTTCCCGATCGTTTCGGTTAAACGGTAATTCAGTTAAAGGTGTTTCGGGTAACGAAGTTTCGTCTGTACTTCTATATTATCCTCGATGATAATAATAATAATAATAATAATAATAATAATAATAATAATAATAATAATAATAATAATAATTCGGGGAGATAGTAGGTTCGAATCCCACTATCGGCAGCCCTGAAAATGGTTTTCCGTGGTTTCCCATTTTCACACCAGGCAAATGCTGGGGCTGTACCTTAATTAAGGCCACGGCCGCTTCCTTCCAACTCCTAGGCCTTTCCTATCCCATCGTCGCCGTAAGACCTATCTGTGTCGGTGCGACGTAAAGCCCCTAGCAAAAAGAAAAAAAATTATTCGTGTCCTCATCCCTAGGTGGCGCAACTCTTTTCTGGTACACCCGCAATGGTGTTAGTGATGATTGTGCTGGTGATTATTGTTTTAAGAGGAAGTACAACTAGGCAACCATCCTCTACATAATACAAATCAGTGAGAAAAAAGGAGGAATCCGACAATTCGAAAAATGAAGGTATCGGCCAAAGAAAGACAAGGTCCACGAACGGCGTGAAAATGAATGACACCCTAGCCCTCGGAACCTAATAGCGTCAGGGTCGAAACAGAACAAGAATATTGACCAAGGAAGATCGGATAGGATAGATGAAAGTGAGGACCTTGGCACAAGTAGGTGGAAGGAATGCCAGGACTCAGCTAAAAGTCCCCGTGGTCACCAACTCATGCTCCCAAGTCTAAAGCCTCTGGGGCCCCATTTAGTCACCTCTTACGACATGCAAGTGATACCATGGATGTTATTCTACCACTCCCATCCACAGAGAAGTACACCCCCAATCGAAGTGAGCTGCATGCCATTTTATCCATATACCAGCTCTTTGCCATTCTTAAATTTCTGGCAGTAGCGGGAATAGAACCCGGGCCCCCGAGGACGGCAGCTAATCGTGCTAACCACTACTGAGGCGGATATAATAATAAGAAGGAGGAGGAGGGGAGGAGAAAACGGAAAATAATTTATGTTAACTATAATAGAAGTAGTAGTAGGGATAAAATACTTTCACCACTTGATATTATGAGAGAATCGTATCGCATCATATACAGAGTGTAAACATTAGACAGGCTAAACTCACAGGACACATTCCGCACACCTAGAAGACGGAAATACGTTGTATGGACATGGGACCGGAAACAATGTATCTCCATGTTAAAACTCATTTTCTACATCTAAAAGTAAACTCGTGTGTCCAACCCGAGGTGATGCAGCTCTTTTCAGGCATACCCCCACTGGAGGTGAGCTGCATGTACAATTCCAACCACATACCAGCCCTCCTACCATTCCAAAATTTCTGGCAGTACCGGGAATCGAACCCGGGCCCCTGAGGACGACAGCTGATAACACTAACCGTTACGTTACGCAGGCGGACATTTTCTACAACTCAAGAGAGTTAGGAAACACACAGGAACAGAGCGTACCAGCGTACCACATTAAACTCTTTCTTACAAGTCCAAATGTTTTCCGCTATCATTGATATATGTAATTTTTTTTACAAAATTTTTTACGTCGGACCGAGACAGATAGGTCTTAAGGCGACGATGGGATAGGAAAGAGCTAGGAGTGTGAAGGAAGCGGCCGTGGCCTTCATTAAGGTACAGCCCGGGCATTTGCCAGGTGTGAAAATGGGAAACTACGCAAAACCATCTCCGGGGCTGCCGACTGTGGGGTTCGAACCCACTATCTCCCGGATACAAGCTCACAACTGCGCGGCCCTAACCACATGGCCAACTCGCCTGGTCATATATGTATCAATGATATACACATTCACATTAAGACGTCAAGATAGAAATTAAGGAAGTCTCACATTTTTGTCTCCCACACACAATTTTCCTTGCTCTTTATTCTTTTCAAGGGCTGCCCGGCCGAGGCGGCTCGGAAGGACGTGAGTTCGAATTCCCGTCAGGAAGTTGTAAAATTTAAGAAACGAGATTTCCACTTCCGAGGGTGCACATGGGCCTGATGTTCACTCAGCCTACACCAAAAATGAGCATCAGGTTATTTCCTAGGGGCAAAGGAGGCCGGGCGTAGGGCTAACCACTCCACCCCATCACGTGCCGAGTTTACGAATGGTGGAAGCCTTTACCTTCCACCCCTCCAACGGCCTTCATGGCCTGTACGGAGATGACTTTGCATGGTTTTTTATTCTTCTCGAATACGAGCCTTTTTGTTATGTAGGCTACATATAAGGCGTAAAATTTTCTGTCCATAGACATTTTATTTTGCCTGCTGCCATTTCTTGATGGATACAGTACTTTTGTATTCATCCCTTGGCACAGGCCAGAGTAAAGTGTAGCTTCCACCGAAGTCCCAGTCTCATCCATGGCTGTGACAATATGGTAGCTGCTGGGGTATGGGTGGTGCTGAGTATTGACATTCAGAACACAACTAGTGCATCTGAGTGTTATGAAAGGTGTTACTCATAGGGTCAGTCGTGCTGCAGTAGCACTTTCTGACCCAGTGAGGAAAGCAATGGCAAACTACCTCACTCCTCATCTTGCCTAGTACGCCTCATTTTGGTGCTGCCATTGGTTTTTGCGGTTTCCTTATAACCGCATAACCTTTGGTGGTGCTATTTGAGGATCCAACCAGCCTCTGGGCTGATGACCTAACAGACAGACATTTTATGTCTTTTTGTTCCGGGTTTATTAACAGGAAACCAAATGAAATATCTGTTTCTCATATACGTTTACTAATTACAGGGACTCTTATTATCCCGTGGTTTTCCTCACATAGCGGGTACTAATCATAGGCAAGGCAGAACCATGGTGTCGCTTATATAGTGGTACTAATCACAGGTACTGTAAAACCCACCCTCTCAAATACCTTACTTGTTAAGCAACCCTCGCGTCCTTACTAAATGAAGTGAGAACAACCGAGTGTCAAATTTTCTGATCATACGGTACCTAAACTTTCCGGATCGAAACTTCAGTTTCAGCGCTGTTAGCCAGAATCTGAGAACATGATTCCTTTACACTAAGGTCCCAACGCATGTAAGCTAAGTTTCCAATGTCACGTCAAAACGGGAGAGAGTATATATCTCTGTCGTACTTCTCTCTGAATGTTTGTAGCAAATGTTGTCATTTTCCCACTTCGAACGTAGCCAACATAAATTCTCAAAAATTCCAATGTTCACATTATCTAAATTTCCTTCACGCAAAATTTTAATTAATTTCGAGCAGTTATTTATTTATTTATTTATTTAGGCTACTACCGGGGTGTGTGGCTCAGATGGCTGAGGCACTGGCCTTCTGACCCCAAATTGGCAGGTTCGATCCTGGCTCAGTCAGGTGGTACGTAAAACAACTTCTGCGGGTCTAAATTCCGGCATCTCGGCGTTTACGAAAACATTAAACGTAGTTTCTGGGACGTAAAGCCAATAACATTATTATTATTATTATTATTATTATTATTATTATTATTATTATTATTCTTGCGTTCCGGCCTTCTAAGGATCACGTTACAATTTCAATTGTTCCTCCTTAGTTGTTCTTTCCTTTTCTTCCAGTATTCTTTCATTGGTTCACTGTATTTCTTTTTCCTGTCTTCAGTCTACTTTGTGCCTGTTTTCCTTTCCTTCCTCCCTTGGAATCCTTCCATTTGTAAGACTTTCTTCCTAAAAATCTTTCTTTCCAATAATTCTTCTTCTCGTATGTTGTTCCTTTCCAGGTCTTTCTTGACTTCTTGAATCCAGGTGGTAGTTGATTTCTTTTCCCAAAGGTACTTGAAGATTCGTTTAGTTGGTCTATTGTCATCCATTCTGTAAATGTGTCCAAGAAATAGCAATCTCCTTTTTATTATTGTTTCTGATATGTTTTCTACGTTCTGGTAAATTTCATTGTTACTTCTTAATTTCCAAAACTCTGCAATTCTTAGAGGTCCTAATATTTTCCTTATAATTCTTCTTTCTAATATTTCTAATTTATCAAACTTATAGTTCAGTGCTAGACATTCGCTGGCATAAAGCGTTCTGGTTTCACTACTGTGTTGGTAGTGCTTTATTTTAAGTTTTCTGGATAAGTACTTTTGTTGTAAGTATTCTTAGTTATACCGTATGCTCTTTCCATCTTTTGTATCCTCTCCTCTATGGCAGATTTTTCTAAACCATTTTCTTGAATTGTCTCACCCAAATATTTGAATTTCTTTACCGTTTCTATTTGACCAATATCCGTTACTAAAAACTTTGGGGCACTCTTTATATTCGGCAGAAATTTTGTTTTCTCGGCAGACATTCTCAAGCCTGTCATGTTGGCTGTCTTTTCAAGGAGATTGACTTGCATTGCTGCAAACTGTAAGGCTTTCTGAAAGTATGGCAAAGTCATCTGCAAATGCTAGGCAATTTATTGCAACACCTTTGTTCTTCTTCCCCAGCATGAGTGGCAATATTTTAGATTCTCTCAGTTTTTCATTCCAAATTCTTACAATTTTCTCCATGACACAATTGAAAAGGAGTGGAGATAGACCATCGCCCTGCCTGACACCTGTATTTATTTTGAAATATTATTATTATTATTATTATTATTATTATTATTATTATTATTATTAATATTTATGTGTCGTCCTGAGTTCTTGGAATACATACAAAACCACGTATATACATATTTCATGGTAATGAACAGAGATTATCAAATTGAAATTTAAATTTGAGCCTCTTCACTGCGACAGCACAAGAATAATGCTTTAAAAATAAAATGGAAAAACGTTTTGGTTTAGTGTTAAACCTTTTTTCTTCTTGGTGGGTCTTAAGTAAATTGCAGGGATTTATTTATTTATTTATTTATTTATTTATTTATTTATTTATTTATTTATTTATTTTAGTTCTTGAAGCCTCTGTGGCTCAGGCGGCAGCGTGCCGGCATCTAACCGCTGGATACCGTGGTTCAAATCCCGGTCACTCCATGTGATATTTGTGCTGGACAAAGCGGAGACAGGACAGGTTTACCTCCGGGTACTCCGGTTTTCCCTGTCATCCTTAATTCCAGCAACACTCTCCAACAACATTTCATTTCATCTCTCAGTCATTTATCATTGCCCCAGAGGAGTGCGACAGGCTTCGGCAGCCGGCACATTTCCTATCTTCACCGCTAGATGAGGGCTTTATTCATTCCATTCCTGACCCGGCGAGATGACTGGAAGCAGGGTGTGGACTTTCATTTTCATTCTTAGTTCTTGGGCAAACCAAACAGCCAATCAGTGGAAGAAATGCAAAAGCAACTATATGTACGCCTGCGTTTCGTGGTAATGAAATAGATTATCAAATAAAATTTGAAATTTAGCTTCCTCAAGATAACAGTGTAAACACAATATTCAAAACAAAAAAATTAAGGTAAAAACGTTTTAGGTTTATTTTTTTTTAAATCCTTTACTAAATTACAGCTCTTCGTCCTAAATTTACCATGGTATCCAGTAAAAACCTATTTAGCAACTTTGCATGTAGGACTTGTATTATTTCTGAAATTAACTCCTTAATCAACATACTATGAATATGTAAATTAATATTAGTATTTTATTACATTATGGGTATGCAAATTAGAAATGATGGGTCCTTCCTTAAATTGTTATTCATGCTACTTGGCTGTCTGACATGCACAAAAGATAATTCTGGTACCTTAATAGACTAGATATCTAGCTCTTGTTTGTATGCAATTTGCTTCGCAGCTCCGTAGCGTGTTAAAGTCCGTGACTACCTTATGTCAGTCTGCCTGTACGCTATATAATCCCATTAGACTATTTATCACCATGACAGAAATTGCCTGCAGTTGTTTAGAAACGGCTGGCTGTCACCGGGCGAGCAACCCCGCTGAGTATACAGCAGGAAGTGTGCTTTAGGAACTTCCTACGTATTATGTAATAAGGAACCCTGTATTCTTGGGGTGAGGTGAAATATTAAACCTCCACATCCTCTTTCCGGGTGCTACAGGGGTTGACATATTAGTTTCTCGCTCAATTAGTCCAAGTTCAATTTCTGACTTGACAACGAACTTAAAATCCACCTCCAGAGTGTAATGTTGACTAGTAGGTGTCATCCCTGCAGACCTGGTTCTATTTCCGTTGCCAGATTTAATATTGGCATGAGGGTTGGTAAGTTTATATGGTTGAAAGGTACATGCAGCTCACCTCCATTGATGGTATGCCTAGAAAGAGCTGTACCACCTCCTAGAATACCAGAAAATCGGCATTTAAGCCTTAAATGCGCAATGTATTATTTCTTTTATTTCATTACAAAAATAAGAGATTCTTACCAGAAAGTAAAAATCCACAGCCTGTTTCCAGTCATTCCACTGGGTCGGGAATACAATGAATGAAGCCACCATCTAGCGGCGAGTATAGGAATTGTGCCGGCTGCCGAAGCCTGTCGCACTCCTCTGGGACAATGATTAATGAATGACAGATGAAATGAAATGATATTGGAGAGTGTTGTTGGAATGAAATACGACAGGGAAAACAGGAGTACCCGGAGGAAATCCTGTCGCGCCTCCGCTTTGTCCAGCACAATGATCACATGGAGTGACCGGGATTTGAACCACGTAAACCAGCGGTGAAAGGCCGGTGTGCTACCACCTGAGCCACGGAGACTTTCATTTTTACCATCAAAATATTTTACAAAATTATTTGACAAAATTAATATATTTTTATGTATTTGGATCAGTCAAAATGTTAAGAGTTTTGAATGTTTTAATATCGGTATATGCAAAGCTGAACGATTTACTGCAGCTACTGCCAAACTTCAATCTTAGGGAAGTCCTTGTTCACGATTTCTATGAGGTAAATAACATTTAATTCGTTTTACCTTAACTGTTTAAAGTTTACACTTCACTCCAGCTGATTAGCAAGAAAAATCATAAACTAAAATATAATTCATTTCTAATACATTAGCGGCCCAATAGCGAGTTCGTCTGTAAGGCAGATGTAAATGGACATTTGTAAAATCATAAATCAGATATAACGAACAAGTAAATTCTCCTTTGCATTTAAGAATTAAGGATTTCAAAGACTGCTTTTGGATAATTCAAATTCGTGTGAACTAATTACAATTGAATGGAGGCCAGATGCTAAATTAAACTGAAATAAATCAAAAATGTCCAATTGACCTTTCCTATTTTGGCACAAATTATTAAAGAAAGCATGAATTACAAAGACAAGTATACGCATATTTCTCCGCTATGCGGGAAAGCATAGGCTCGTGGATATATTTTTGAGCGAGAGCGAGTACAGACTCTTTGCTTGTTGCCTTCTTAGTAACCTCTTACGACATGCTGAGTTACAAGTAATGCAGCCTTTCACTTCACCAGAGGGGAGATAAAGCGTTCCGATAAATCGATAGAAGTATGCAGCAGAATTTCCAACAATATGGCAGCTAATCTAGTACACAACATTCCCATAACATGACACAAGATAGCCCCACCTATCAAGACCTAAATCCGACAAAATGGTCGCTGATTTAACACACAATTTTATGGCCACAAATTTTCGCAAGGTAAGTATTATGAGAAAATGTTTGCTGTCTTCGGTGACATTACCGTGTTTAAGGGACTTTGCTGTGACCTAGACGACACGCCGATCAAAGACAGTGGAAAGGCGTTTAAAAACACGGCGTCACTTGTGTCTACTGTACATAGAAGGCAGAGATCCGACACACGGTAACAACGTGAGGATGAAGATGACGAACATTGGCTGACTGGCTCCCACGGTGGTGGAGGTGGTGGTGATTATTGTTTTAAGAGGAGGTACAACTAGGCAACCATCCTCTATATAACACTAATCAGAGAGAAAACATGGGAAGGATCCGACATTTCGAAAAATGAAAGTATGGACCATGAAAGTCGAGGGCCACGAACGGTGTGAAAATGAAAATCTCCCTAGGCCTCGAATGCTTTAATACCGTCGGGGTACATGGCACAAGTAAGTGGAAGGAATGGCTTTTATTTCGCAACGACACGGATAGGTCTTATGGCGACGATGGGAGAGGAAAGGGCTATGAGTGGGAAGGAAACGGCCGTGGTTTCATTTAATGTACAGCCCCAGCATTTTCCTGGTGTGAAAATGTGAAACCACGGAAAATAATCTTCAGGGCTGCCGACAGTGGGGTTCAAACCCACTATATCCCGAATACTGGATACTCTCCGCACTTAAGCGACTCCAGCAATCGAGCTAAAGTGGAAGGAATGTTAGGACTCATTTAAGGGCCCCGTGGACCCAAACCCTCGCTTTTAACTTCGGACTTCCCTGGGGCCCCTTTTAGTCACCTATTACGACAGGCAGAGGCTACCTTCGGTGTATTTTATCACACCGATGCAGATGGCGATGACAGTCTAAGAGGCACGCCTCTCTTTTCACGGAAGGAATTAAAACAACTTAGTAGCATTAAGGGAAGTCGGATAGGAGCCCGGCACAAGTGAATCGAAACAAGGCCAGGCTCAGGTATGTAATCCGTGGTCAACAACCCACGCTCCCAAGTTCAGAACCCTGGTCCGTTTTTTAGACGCCTTGTACGACAGGTGGGGGATATCGTGGACGTATTCTACCTCCCCCTATTCCCACTCCCACCTCACCAGCGGTGTCAGTACTGCTCCAATTGTACAACCCAGCAGTTGGTATTTTAAATTATTGCATATAATGTTATAAAATGTAAGCACTATTGAGACGGGGATATTCACGTGTTGTGCCTGAATTAAAGTCAATGAATATAATTATTTTGAATGAAGTTACTCCTAAAAGTGGTCTATCAGTGCTTCATTTGTTTCAACATCAAAAGGAAATGATATTCAAATTTACGAACGGGCAGTCTTGCTCGGGTGGAGACAATTTCGCAGCACATATTGACAGTATTCTCTCTGCGAAGGTATCACATTCACAAAGGAACTCTTGTGGAGCTTGTTTTGTGACGAGCGGTCTTTGGCTTCTGAGACTTGTGTCAAGGGCGAGGCAGGTTAATGTGTCTTCATTTCACGCGGCTTAGCTTCCTTTGGCTCGAGATTCACAAAGTACATCATAATTAAAAGAAACAAGCTGGCAGTTCTCCTCCCTCTTGTTATTCCGTCTTTGGAAGCAGGGCGTTTACCTTTAAATTTCCAACAACTGAGACTGTAACCGATCTTATATTCAGAATTTTCTATAGCACGCAGACCCTGGTAGAAATGATTCCATCACAAAGAATAGCATAATAATTATCATCATCAAATATCCTCATCTACCATGACAAAGACATTTTATTTTTAACATAATAAACTGAGTGGTCAAAAGTCATGCGAAGACACTGAATGTAACTCTGAGAGCCCTCAAAACGGCAGCAATACGGCAAGGCATCGACTCTAAAAGGCGATGGATTCGTTCTGGAGGGATCTGGACCCACGCATCTTGCACTGTTACCCACAGTTGTTCTTGTGTAGTTAGTGCGGGGTTCATGGAGCGGATACCAGCATCGACAGCATCCCAATAAATGCTCGATTGGATTAAGATCGGGGGATCTGGAGGGCCAATCCATGGTCGTAACTTCACAGGAGTGCTCCTCCAACAACCCGCGTGCCACCACAGGGCAGTGACATGGCGCATTGTCGTGTTGAAACATGGCATCTCCATCAGAGCACTCTGGACCAGAAAAGGATGCAGATGGTCTGAAAGAATGTCCATATAATGTGCATCTGTCAGCGCTCTCTGCTGCCGGACAACGGGGCCTAATTGCGACCATGAAAACGCCACCCAGTCCAGAACCGAGCCACCTCCCGCTTGGACACAACCTTGTTGACACGCAGGATACGCAGAATCCATAGCTTCATGGGGCATACGCCACACTCTCACGCGCCCATCAGCTCAACACAACTGGAATGGGATTCATCGGACCATACCACACGCCGCCACTGTTCATGGTCCATTAGCGATGTTTGCGTTGGCTGAACGGTCAGCGTACTGGCCTTCGGTTCAGAGGGTCCCGGGTTCGATTCTCGGCCGGGTCGGGGATTTTAACCTTAATTGGTTAATTCCAACGGCACGGGGGCTGGGTGTATGTGTTGTCTTCATCATCATTTCATCCTCATCACGACGCGCAGGTCGCCTACGGGAGTCCAATAAAAAGCCCTGCACCTGGCGAGCCGAACCCGTCCTGGGATATCCCGGCACTAAAAGCCATACGACATTTCATTTTTCAGCGATGTTTGTGGTCCCATGTTCGTCGTTGAGCTCTGTGTCGATGTGTCAGAAAAGGGACACGAGTTGGTCATCGGCTGGTGAAGCCTATGTGGTGCAGTGCCTCCTTACAGTCCTGATAGAAATGGGTTCCTGACTCCCAACATTCAACTGGGCGATCATTTGACTCACAGTAGCCCGTCGAGCGTCCTGCGGATGCGACGTCATGTCCGTTCGTCAAACACCTTTGGTCTTTCCGTGCGTTGGTTTACGCCGGTGGTAACTTTCTCTCTGCGAGAGACACTGTTGACCTCGGAAACCCTAATTTGCGTATAATCTCCGCAATCCTATGACCCATGCGCCGTGCACCGATGATCATCGCACGTTCAAAGACGGTCAACTCGCGACGTGTTGCCATCTTCAAGACACTGTGACAGACTGCTGAGCTAGCCACAACGCTTAGGGGCCATACACGGCACATTTTCTAAGGAGACGCCCCTTCCCGTCACTCTTGGCCACTCAGTTTATACCTTATGGTTGAGGGTCACCCGAAATTTTTTGAAACGTAACGCGACAAAATGTGTGACGAAAGTAGAACCAAAGCAAACGTGCAGGTAGTGACGTAAGGTATGGATGGTCAGGCAACGTTACCTAGCAACCGTTCAGGCAATGTCTTATGGCTGGTTGTATGTATGCTCAGTCCGTCAGCGCTAACGCTGGTGGGATCCTCAACAGCTCTGCCATCAGTTGTCATCGATGGCCCAGGCACCACTAAAGAGGCGTACTAGGGAAATGAGGAGTGAGGTAGCATCCCGTTGCTTTCCTCACCGAGCCAGAGTTGCTATTACATATCAGTCTGCCAAGCCCACTGAACGGCGTACACCAACCGATCCTATGAGCAACATTTTCACACCATTCATAGCAGAAACTGGCTGCATAAGGATTGGCATTACTAGAATCGCTCATACCTCAGTCACTTTCATATGGTCAAAGCCAAGGTTAAAACAGAGACAGATCTATGAAAGTAACAAAATTGCTCTAGCCTATACCAGAAGACACAGTGAACTGTAAACACTAGGTCCTGCCAGCTAAGGCATTATGGCTGGTTGCTATCTGAAATTAGCAGCCGTTGATGGATGGCTATGACTTTTCGCAAAGAAAATGTTTATTTTCATGCCTATGCAAAATAACTCTCACCTCCCAGTTGTGAACTAGGGTAAAGTTGAATTTGAACTATTATTATTATTATTATTATTATTATTATTATTATTATTATTATTATTATTATTTTACACGCTGATAATGAATAGACCGTTTTCCTTCATCAATAATTCGACTACTTCTGCCTTGTTCGAACCCGTGACCTTAGGATTCAGAAGCCGACACTCTACCAAAGTTTTGGCCGCTGTATTTAGACATTCTTCGCAGCGAGAGCCGTTGGTATACTTTGTACACACTCCCTCTCCACGTCACTTTTCTCTTTCTTTAACTCAGGGACTCTCAAACGCCCAAAATCTCACGCGTGCAAATCGAGGCGGAAGTGCTCCGGGCACTGTACATCGCTCCCGCTCGGCACGGCTCGGACCAACGCTTCGTCTCTAGGCTACTCAGCTAAGCTCGGCTCAACTCGGCTCAATTCGGCTCGCATTTTGAGCGCTAGGCATAAAGTGCGGAAGAGGGAGACAGGGGAAGCGAGCGAGACAGGCGTGGGGAAAGAGAGAGACAGCGCTATTGCTCCAAATCGAGGAGTGGGGGTCTGCACTCTGGTCAACCAAGCCAAGTCGTCTTTTGCACCGTACACAGTGCATGCACCCTGAGAAGCCCTGTATTAAGGCATGACGAACTATTTTCACCTTTATTAAATAAATTAAGTTATTTGTTAGCTGTTCGAAATATTTTTCATTTGCCTGGAGTTATTGTAACTACTATTTCAATGTGTTAAATATATTTTATTAACTTTCGAAACACTCGTCCGTTATTGGCTTTTCATGAAAACTATGGACACCTACCTCAAAATTTGCCGTTCCATGATTGGTTAACGTTAAAATCTCACAACTTAACACGAGTATGAACACGAACGAAATATTCGTCTCAACCATCCAGAAAAATCAGCAATAGCTCAGCACGCCCTATCGTCGGGTCGTGAAGTCGTGTTGAAAGATGCTCGAGTTCTTACTTACACTAGACATTATAGGTCCAGGATTTTATGGACAGTTGTGGAAATACGTAGAAATCCTAACAATTTCAACAGGGACACTGGCTATCAATTGAGTGATTCTGGGCTGCCAGCCATTAAGGGTTTACGTAGATATTTCCCTTTCCTATCCCTTCAATACTGTTATTTCGTTACGGTGTTTTCCAAAATAGTACGTTCCTCATCACCAGAGGTTTCATTCCATGGCTGTGTCAGTGTCATACTTTCGTAATGTGTGTATACCTGTTATATGATCCCCCCTCTCAAGCTAAGTCTGATGGTACCGTCAGCTTCCACTTTGAATGCTAGCGCTTTGCTGCATGTGGTGAGCCATCTGGTGACGAATGCACGTACCACTTACACTCCTATTAGTAACGTCTAAATTCAAACTTTCATTCTTGGAGGTCTTCGTCGTAAACAGTCGAGATTTCTTCTGAAGACGCAGAGCAAAACGTCAAGAATTCCACCGTACTTTCTTGACACGGCATAATCCCAAGTACGGGCCGTGAAAGCATCAACGCTAACATTAAATAGAAAATAAATTTCAAATTGTTTTTTTTTTCCTGCAGTTGCTCCATTTGCAAAGATAGTTTATAGAGAATGTAAGAAAATTATCCTCCGACTTTCTTTCTATATGAATTTTATTTAACCCATATTTGCCAGTCCTCGCGGTCACCGATATGCTTGTACGCTGCTGAAAATGGGAGGGATTGGGGAAAAAATTAGGGGAAACGATAAAATCAGAAGGAATATATTTTTCTTTTAACTGTTATCAGCGATGTAACACAAAGTGGATGCAGGTGAGTTCAGTTCTGAATTTATAATTAAGTGCTGCCATTTCTTAAAAGTGCGACTAAATGAGAAATTAAACCAACTAAAAGCGCGACGAAATTATTGAACGTGCGCAGGGAAATGTCCTACCATAATCAAGTCTGCATTTTAATAACAGCGTCACAAACCAGCATTAGCTAAACATACGAGTTTATAGTGGTGAACTGTTTCGTCAATATCACTCTAAAAGGATAAAATAATATTAATAAAAAACGAATTTCTTTAAAACTGTAATAAATGTTCTGTAATGAACGAAGGTGACGACAAAATCTGGGCAAGTCTAATATAAGCCGGGATCTTTGTAACAAGGAATAATGCGCTCATGGAGATATTGCCAGCGTATGCCATCAGCACTACGGTTAATGCATATGCTAACTTGCTTGGTTTACCATAAGCAACCGAGTGGAAGAGATGGGGAGGGGGGGAATTGCTTGCATTTTCTAATTAGCAAGCCATTTCCTTTACCCGGATACACTATCCATTATCTCGAGGATCCTCCGTTCACAAGCTATGCAAATATTGGTGGTACTAGTTACTCGAACTGTTCATAGATTCCAGACATAATTTCACGTACGTAAGTTTGTAAAATATAATCTCTCCACTTAGTGTTCATTGATTTTGAATTTGAAAAAGCGTTGACCGAATCCCCTGCAGTACACTGGGATGCTCTCGCTATCAGATTTCGTAGAGTACTTAAGTACTGAAATGGGTGTTAAACAAATAATACATTCTTATTCTAATGGCATTGTAGAAATTTTTAATAAGTGTAAGTTGCATGTACATATAGAGCGAAGTGTAACTGTACACACACAATAATTCATACAACATTACTTTAAATTTAGAAACTATGACTTCACTGTTATACAACTTACATACAGTATATTGTCACTTAAAGGAACAATACAGCGTACCTGACAATACTCTTCTTATCCATCCTTACGACTGGTAACGCATCCCAGCCACATATGAATATGCAGTCCATCCGAGCAATTTTTGTGTTCTTTTTCCTACGCTTACGTGTAAGAAAAATTAACTTTACCGTACCGTATTGTAGGAATGTATGTTTGAATGATGTATTCACAATTTGCTTTACGTCGCACTGACACAGATCTTACGGCGACGATGGGACAGGAAAGGGCTAGCAGTGGGAAGAAAGTGGCCGTGGCCTTAATTAAGGTACAGCCCCAGCATTTGCCTGGTAATAATAACAATAATTTCGTATGGCTATTTCTAGCCGAGTGCAGCCCTTGTATGGATGACCCTACGATGAGGGTGGGCAGCATCTGCCATCTGTAGCTAACTGCGTGTTATTGTAGTGGAGGATAGTGTTACGAGTGGTGTGTGGGAATAAACCAATGAAGGTTAAAATCCCCGGTTCGGCCGAGAATCGAACCCGGGACCCATTAGCCATGGAGCCGGACATTTGCCTGGTGTGAAAATGGGAAACCATCTTCAGCACTGCCGACAGTGGGACACGAACCCAGTATCTACCGAATGCAAGCTCACAGCAATGACGTATTTACGCACTCCTACAACATAATATATTTAATGTTCATAACCCAAGTGGTCCGTAATATTAGTGTAAGCAATATCTCATATCATAAATACCATATGGGCGCCCTTTGCGTACGATTCACTAACGTGGAGAAGAAGAGTCATTGTATTGACTTTGGTCACCCAGGTGTATACCACGACTGCATAATAAGTGACGGTTGAGATGCGGGACAACATTTTTATATATAGGCCTACACAGACGGCTCTCACTCTGTCTACACGAATAGTCAAAGTGCACTAGTAGACTACTCCTTAGTAGTCTTCGCTGAAAACAATGAAGGATTCAGCACAGGTTTCAATTTTTTGTTCGTTCCTTGTACAATTAGGCTATACGTCGCACCGACACAGATAGGTCTTATGGCGACGATGAGATTTTTTTCCTAGTGGCTTCACATCGCACCGGCACAGATAGGTCTTATGGCAACGATTGGATAGGAATGGGCTAGGAGTTGGAAGGAAGCAGCCGTTGCCTTAATTAAGGTACAGCCGCAGCATTTGCTTGGTGTAAAAATGGGAAACTACGGTAAACCATCTTCAGGGCTGCCGATAGTAGGATTCGAACCCACTATCTCCCAGATGCAAGCTCACAGCTTCCCGCTCCTAACCGCACGGTCAACTCGCCCGGTGACGATGGGATAGGAAAGGCCTAGGAATGGGAAGCAAGCGACCGTGGCCTTTATTAAGGTACAGCCCCAGCATTTGCCTGGTGTGAAAATGGGAAACCACGGAAAAACCATTTTCAGGGCTGCCAAAAGTGGGGTTCGAACCCACTATCTCCCGAATGCTGGATAGAGGCTGCAGCCATCGAGCTCGGTACTTTCAAACTGGCTCCCACAATTACTGTATTATAATAATGATGTTGTTATTTTTACGTCCCTCTAACTACTTTTGACGGTTTTCGGAGACGCCAAGGTGTCGGAATTTAGTCCCGCCAGTATATCTACCGGCAATAGAAAAAAAAAAAAGAAATTTAATGAAGAATCAGGTCACTCTTGTAGGTTATTATTGGATGTAGTAGCACAATCACCGAGCTCGATAGCTGCATTCGTTTAAGTGCGGTCATTATCCAGTAATCGGGAGATAGTGGGTTTGAACCCCACTGTCGGCAGCCCTGCAGATGGTTTTCCGTGGTTTCCCATTTTCACATCAGGCAAATGCTGGGGGGTTGTACCTTAATTAAGGCCACGGCCGCTTCCTTCCCATTCCTAGGCCTCTCCTATCTCATCGTCGCCATAAGACCTATCAGTGTCGATGCGACGTAAAACAAATAGCAACAAAAAAAGCATGTAGCACAACCAACAGGGAATCAATATGAAGTCGTACAAAATCTCGCCAAGATGGAGAAGCCATGAGTTTGCTTTACTGTCTGCTACTTACTATTTTTAAGTTTTCTCACAGAATGTACAATGCTCGGTGAAGAGTTAGGCCAGTGATCCTTTCTTCCTTTACAGTATTACGTCATTGTCATACGGATTCAAAGCCACTTACAGCCTCTTCTTGAAAGCAGAAACTAAAAGGCTCGTTGGGAAAAATCTTCTCTTTTCGTCCTTGCCACAATTGTTCCCCGTGATACAATATCATATCAAGCAGTGAAGTGGGGGCGGTAAGAGGACAGGGAAACCTCTTACACCCCACAATCCGATTATCGTCCCTCCCCACTTCCACTTGCCCGTGACCGTCGACTCGGAGAGAGCTGCCCTAGAGACACAGCAGCACGGCCCGTTGCCACCTTGAAACAAAAGCACAACGCGAGGCGAAACAAGGTGCAGGGGAGAGGACAACGCCAAAACCGCAAGAGGGCCGACAACTCAGCCACCGCAAGTTCTCGTTAAGACAATGAGAAGCTTTCATTACTCGTAGTCTTAATCGCTGTTAATTGCGGTGGCACGAACACACAAACAACTGGATTTGTTATTACGTCTTCTGAGCGCTAAACAGGTCTTTAGTCACCTGTTAAAATCTAATGCTCAGATATAAAGGTTCGTTAATTCTAGTTTAATTGTTACTGAATACAAAGCTCTCTTCAAGGGGATTATATTTAATAACAGGCTAAATGTACCTGCTTTCTATCGCCTCGTACACAGCAGTAGCTGCAAACCAAATGCTTACTTCAGTCAATGAAATTTTAGTAGAGTTTCTTGCGTAATAAAATTATATGAAATTTTCTCCGCTACATTAAATCATGGATATGCTTTTGTGCTTGGAAGACGAGAAAGCGAGTACAGATTCTTTGATTGTTACACTCTTAGTAGCCTATTACGACAAGCAGGGTGTGCAATCCACCCACAAGTGTGGTAAAGAGTTCCAATAAACTGAATGAATCGACCGGGTCCATGGCTAAACGGTTAGCGTGCTGGTCTCTGGCCCAGGCAGTCGCCGGTTCGATTCCTGACCTGTGCGGGGATTTTAACCTTCATTGGTTAAATCCAATGGCTCGGGGGCTGGGCGTGTGTGCCGTCCTCATCATTAGAATTAATCATAGTTAGGGCCTCATCCACGCAGACGCACAAGTCGGCTGTACGGCGTCAACTCGAAAGACTTGCGCCACGCCTGTTCAGAGGCTACACGCCATTGTCATTATTATCCAACAATATGGCAGCTAATCCAGCACAAAATATTTCTATGCCATGTCACAAGATGCCAAGGGCCATACCATGTTGAATACACCGGTTCTCGTCCGATCACCGCAGGTAAGCAACATTGGGCGTGGTCAGTAGTAGGATGGGTGACCGCTTGGGAACACCACCTGCCCTTTGCTCAATTCCATTTCGTCGGCCCCGGGCTTCCTCTTACCCGGAGGTCCCGGGTTCGATTCCCGGCCAAGGTCAGAGATTTTCACCTGGTTCTGAGCGCTGGTTCGAGGTCTACTCAGCCTACGTGATTAGAATTGAGGAGCTATCTAACGCTGATATAGCGGCCACGGTCTAGAAAGCCAAGAATACCGGCCGAGAGGATTCGTCGTGCTCACCACACGACACCTCGTAATCTGCAGGATTTCGGGCTGAGCAACGGTCGCTGGGTAGGCCAAGGCCCTTCAGCGTGGTAATGGCATTTGTTTTTTGTCACAAGATATGCCCACCTATCAATATATACTACGTCGAACATGATGCTCGCTGATTTAGCACACAATTTTATGGCTTAAATTATTCGCAGGAAACGCATTATAAGAAATGTTCTGCTTCGTGACGTTACCGTGTATAAGGGACTTTGCTGTCACCTAGACAAATCTTCATTCAAAGACAGTGGAAAATAATTTAAAACACAGCGCTAATTGTTAGCTGTATGTTAGGCTATGAAGGTTGAAGCCGAAAACCACAGACAAACTTCCGGAGTTTTTCAGGGATACCTTGTGAGTATATTGGTATCAGAGACCCGTGGTCTTCGATGGCTCTTTACAGAGTAATAATATACCTTAATTATAATTTATTCGGTTTGTTGCCCCAATCATCCTCGTTTCTGTGAAAATACCTTCAAAACTGTAAAAAAAAATAAAAAGCGTAATATGCAATAACCAAGAGGTACAACATATAGCCTGGAGTACTGCAACAACCATTAGACGAAACACGTACACTTAAATCACAGCGTGATCAATCTGTTCCACCACTGTGCTGTACAGTATACTACGTAAACATGCAGAAATCACGCGACTTACACGGCAAAATTCCGACACCTAGGCGTCTGTAAAACAAATATTATCATCATTATTAGTGCAATACAGATATAAAGCTAATTGGGGCAAAAAATGAAACGAAATTCAGTAACCCTGTATCAAGCCACCGGAAACCACAGGTCTCAATATACTCAGAAGGTATCCCTGAACAGCCTCCGAAATGTTGACGGTGGAGAACGGGTTCACCCTATATAACGGAGAGTTCTGATACACGGTAATAACGAGAGGGGGAAGATGACGAAGGTTAAAATCCCCCAATCGAACCCTCTGAACCGAAGGCCAGTTCACTGACCATTCAGCCAACGAGTCGGATGAGGACTTGGACTGCCCTGAATAGATTGAAACGGGCATGGGAGGTGCAGGGACATGCTGCATAAACGGAACAATTTACCGATCCCCATGTGTAACAATGGAGCTCTACGTCATACCATTCACTGACTGTCAGTGAATATGTTATCCGAGCTTATATAAAGGGAGCCAAGAGGACACTCTCATGGTTACTCAGAAGCTATACATTGAATCGAGAATACGACTGAATCAATTCTAACGAAAGCTTGCTCGTTTACCAATTCTTTCCTTACCGAGCTCGATAGCTGCAGTCGCTTAAGTGCGGCCAGTATCGATTAATCGGGAGATAGTGGGTTCGAGCCCCACTGTCGGCAGCCCTGAAGATGGTTTTCCGTGGTTTCCCATTTTCACACCAGGCAAATGCCGGGGCTGTACCTTAATTAAGGCTACGGCCGCTTCCTTCCAATTCCTAGGGCTTTCCTCTCCCGTTGTCGCCAAAAGACCTATCTGTGTCGGTACGACGTAAAGCAAATAGCAAAAAAATATATATATATTTCCTTTTGTACAGTTTATATATTAATGTTGAAAAAGTTTCTTAGCAGACGAAGTAGGGGTCCCCATACTATGGAAAACGTAAAATTAATCAATTTCCTTCATTGTGCCGAAATTTGAAGGGCTAAAGGGTTTCAAATTATGAGTCTTGGACAGCTCTATCAAAATAAAAAACGATTTTCCAATATCGCTTCCGGCCTAAATGCAGTTCCGAAAAAACAACCTAAAATCTTGTTTCTTTACTAGTTTACTTTTTGATTCGAATCCTAGCCAAATTAACTTATTCACATAATTATTTCTGTAATGTGTTCCTTGGTTCAATACCCTCAGGCGTTTTCTTGATTTTTTGAAAAATGTCCGCACCGAATGTAGTTGCACTGCCTTCGTGATATACAGGCCGTACTGTAGCCCTGATAACGTCACCCTTTGGGTGGGACTAGGAGGCGAAACGCATCCGTTCCGCTTGAATAACACACTCGTTTAAATTACTTAAGAAACTGTTAACACCTTACAAAACCAAAAACTATTCATAAACATATTTTAGTTCTGACATACAATGCATACCCTTCCTCGTAGCGTTCTATAGTATTTCTCGCGTACATCCGCTCGTTTCCGTGAGCACAGGTTGACAATTTGCGACATATTTTTGCGATTTCTATCCATTTTCTAGTCAACTGGAACATTTGCATCATACATACAGATAGAAAGCAAGCAGACAATTACCAATACAATATACTTCAAATGTACCACCAATACAGTACCTACTGTACAACAGAAATTACGAGTAAGCTAACCTCCAACAAATAACAAAACATATACTGTCAGGCATGAAATTCAGTTATTGTTTTAAAAAATGTAGATTTTTAAACAGAAAATAATGCCTATACAATTATTTACAGATTCAATTTTTACGGAATAACCCTGTTCCATTGCCTATGATATTAAATTTGATGGGAAAAATCTCAGCAGTGTTATTTTACAATTTCTCCCTAGGAGAAACTCTATCTAAAATCGAAATGCATAAATTGGACATGAATTTTCAAATACACTGAATTCAAATAAGCCGTCAGTTTGATTACGTAAAAATATGTCTAATTTTACCCATGATTTTAACATTATAAGAAATTTTAACTCACTATCTTGACGAGATGCTCTTATTTCCCTCAGGATTTAGCCTTCAGGAAAATGGTTGATACACACGACTGTGTGGTGATTAACTATGAATTCCTCCCTAGGAATATCCTTCTTCGATAACCTAACTCATCATCAGAAGGAAACACAAATACTGGAGTGCACTCTCCTCGATTATAATTTGGCTTTGCAGCCAGGAACACAGCAACTCTTAGCAGGGTGATTTCTCCCACTGACAACAATAATTCAATTATATACACATCGTGATTGATAATAAAACGCTGAATGCACTAACTCAATTCATTTTACACTATGGATGTAACATTATACAAATAAACTACCAAATTAGAACACTGCAGAGCGATATTCTTAACCTATAGCCTCACATGAATATACGGTCGCACTAAGTTTTCTTCACTAATTGGGGACTTTTCACTTAATAATGAGTCTATATAAATCAGACCGAGTCGTTATCGACGTCCAAGCAAAGAATACAATTCTTGAGACACTAAGAAAGAATGATCTCCGGCAGACTGACTCACAGAATTTGCACATTCTCGAAGAAATAATACAACTGGTCAAATTGGTACAAACAGACCTGAAGGAATTAGGCTCACGAAATATACTGGGCCGAGATGAAATCAGAAAAATCATACACACAGGATTTTGAGGATGATGAGAGAAATACTAACCAACATACTGTATATGGTCCTGCAACCCTTCACTATGTATGGAGGAATAGTGGGCTGAAAGAAAAAGCGAACAAATGCTGATTCCGGGTGGTGCTAAATGACATTCGCGATGAAGAAGAAGAAGGAAGGGAAATGTAAAGTCCTTAAGGATCATCATAATATTTTTAGCGTTTGTTCCGCAATGGTGTACGCCCCGCTATTTGGTAAGCCAATCTCAACTTGGTTCTATTAAGCGCATTGTTTGGAACAAGATGAAGATAGCGCATGTCTTCTTGAAGGCGACCATGCCAGCGTTTCATGGGTCGACCACGTGGCGTATTTCCAGATGGCGTGATGTGAGCGCCATCTGAACAGTAGATGTACCTTCTCGACGCATCACACCGAGCTCGATAGCTGCAGTCGCGTAAGTGCGGCCATTATCCAGTAATCGGGAGATAGTGGGTTCGAGCCCCACTGTCGGCAGCCCTGAATATGGTTTTCCGTGGTTTCCCATTTTCACACCAGACAAATGCTGGGGCTGTACCATAATTAAGGCCACGGCCGCTTCCTTCCACTTCCTAGCTTCTCTGTTCAGGCTGGGAAAACATGGCGACTGTCTTTCGCGAGCTTTTGCTTCCAACTGCTCATTTTCAACTGGCTACCGTAAACGAACGTTGAGGGGGAAGGACGAGGTCATGTGCCCTGAGGGACGGGACGCAGGTCAGCAACTTTTGGTAAGAACGTCAGAATCGGGCACAGTTGCACGGCTGCACTGTGCCACCATTAAGTGAGGAACATGTACAGACTGTGTCCACGTATGTCCCCCACCAATGTGAAGGCAATGCCGGTTCTTGCCTATGATGTCGATGGTGTAATTTCAACGTATACAGATCTCTGGCCGTTAATGCGGCGTACTTTGGTTCATTTTTGCAAAACAGTCTCCGAGGAGCTCTGAGAAGAAATCGGCGAGACTTCATGGATAATCCACCCATCGTTCTGCAGGGCATTGTTAGGGCACACACAGCAATAGTTAAGTCTGAATTGTTCACTCGCTGGGGCTGGGTGGTGTTCTATCACCACCACCCAGCCCCCTCCATTCTCTCCGAATTTAAGTCCCTGTGACTTCGATGAAGGAGTCACTAAGCGGGAAGTGCTTCATCGTACAATTGAAGACACAAAGGCCACCGACCGCTCTGTTCGCACCATCGGCAAACTGGGAAGAGCCATCGGGATCCAAAGGCTTTCGCATCACTGGAAACACGTTGTACGCAACTCTGATGACTATATCGAAGGCCTATAAAACTTAGAACCATGTATGCATGCTGTGTATCAATAAATGGAATAGTTGCCAAAACTTAAAAACCAACCTTTGTAATAATAATACGAAGAATCAGAAGGAAAAGAAAAAAAGAAGAAAAAATTGATAATAATTTCAATAATTTAAGAAGAAGTACGTGCCATAATCGATGTGAGATATACTTCAGCAAAAAGGTACGGCTTTTTAAAGTATAGAAGATTTATTAGAGACTCTTATAGAGACTTTTGGCCACGTGAGGCGCTGCAAAAAATGCCCGAGGCCGATCTATCAGCCACGTTTTATTTCTCTTGTACCTTCAATTCCTGCTGCCCGATTGCAGCAATAGTAATACTAACGGAACGATTGAAGGTTTTACTCTCTGGAAATATCATTAACATGCGATATCGATGTCACTGAAGTTTTATAAAAGGTTTCTTTCAACTCGTTGCAAGATACGCGCGTGGCAGACCTGCACTTTGATCCTTCGTGTCACTTGCTTGCATCGTACTGTAACGGTTCAAATCCCGTTACAAGATGATATCTGTATTTTTATTATTGTATGATTTTATCTGTATTTTATTATTATTATTATTATTATTATTATTATTATTATTATTATTATTATTATGTCAGTATTATTATTATGTTATCTGTGATATTGTTACTATTATTGTAATTATCAGTCTTATTTAATTCAATTTTGCAATGCCTGTTGCTTGCAAGATTGTACTTAGATGTATGCATATATACGTATGTGTAGAATAACACTCAATACCTGTACAGTCCTCCTCTAGGAACCATGTGACCTTGCCGCGGTGGGGAGGCTTGCGTGTCCCAATGATGCAGATAGCCGAGCCGCAGGTGCAACCATATCGGATGGGTATCTGTTGAGAGACCAGACTAACGAATGGTTCATCGAAAGGGGGGTAGCAGCCTTTCGGTAGTTGCAAGGGTGGCAGTCTAGATGATCGACTGATACGGCCTTGTAATAATACTCAACATGGCTTAGCTGTGTTGATACTGCTACACGGCTGAAAGCAACGGGAAACTACAGCCGTACCAACCTCCTGAGGACATGCAGCTCTCTCTGTATGAATGATGTACTGATGATGGCTTCCTCCCGGGTAAAATATTCCGGAGGTAAACTAGTCCCCCATTCGGATCTCCGGGTGGGGACTACACGAGAGGGGGCGATCATCAGGAAGATGGATACTGACATTCTGCGAGTCGGAGCGTGGAATGTTAGAAGTTTGAATCGTTGTGGTAGGTTAGAGAATCTGAAAAGGGAGATGGATAGGCTAAAGTTAGATGTAGTTGGTATAAGTGAAGTACGTTGGCAGGAAGAACAGGATTTTTGGTCAGGCGACTACCGAATTATCAACACGAAATCAAACAGGGGTAATGCAGGAGTTGGTTTAATAATGAATAAGAAAATAGGGCAGCGGATAAGCTACTATGACCAGCATAGTGAAAGAATTATTGTCGCCAAGATAGACACCAAACCAATGCCCACCACAATAGTGCAGGTCTATATGCCTACTAGTTCAGCGGATGATGAAGAAATTGAAAGAATATATGAGGAGATAGAGGATTTAATACAATATGTCAAAGGTGACGAGAATCTAATTGTGATGGGAGACTGGAACGCAGTGGTAGGCCAAGGAAGAGAAGGTAGCACAGTAGGAGAATTTGGATTGGGACAAAGGAACGAAAGAGGAAGTCGGCTGGTTGAATTCTGCACTGACCATAATTTAGTCCTCGCCAATACTTGGTTCAAACACCACAAACGACGGCTGTATACGTGGACGAGACCTGGAGACACTGGAAGGTATCAAATAGACTTCATTATGATTAGGCAGAGATTCAGAAACCAGGTGTTGGATTGCAAAACTTTCCCAGGAGCAGACGTGGACTCTGACCACAACTTGTTGGTCATGAAATGCCATCTGAAGTTGAAGAAATTGAAGAAAGGAAAGAATGCAAAAAGATGGGATCTAGACAAGTTGAAAGAAAAGAGTGTGATGGATTGTTTCAAGGAACATGTTGCACAAGGACTAAATGAAAAGGCCGAAGGAAACACAGTAGAGGAAGAGTGGAGAGTCATGAAAAATGAAGTCAGTAGGGCTGCTGAAGAAATGTTAGGAAGGAAGAAAAGATCAACTAAGAATCAGTGGATAACTCAGGAGATACTAGACCTGATTGATGAACGACGAAAATACAAGAATGCTAGAAATGAAGAGGGCAGAAAAGAATACAGGCGATTAAAGAATGAAGTGGATAGAAAGTGCAAGGTAGCTAAGGAAGAATGGCTGAATGAGAAGTGCAAGGATGTCGAAGGCTGTATGGCCCTGGGAAAGGTAGATGCTGCATACAGGAAAATCAAGGAAACCTTTGGAGAAAGGAAATCTAGGTGCATGAATATTAAGAGCTCAGATGGAAAGCCACTTCTAGGGAAAGAAGACAAAGCAGAATGATGGCAGGAGCATATCCAACAGTTGTATCAAGGTAACGATGTAGATAATTTTGTTCTGGAACATGAAGGGGCTGTTGATGCTGATGAAATGGGAGACCCAATTTTGAGGTCAGAGTTTGACAGAGCTGTGAGTGACCTAAATAGGAACAAGGCACCTGGAATTGATGATATTCCCTCTGAATTACTGACTGCCTTAGGAGAAACCAGCATGGTAAGGTTATTTCATTTAGTGTGTAAGATGTATGAGACAGGAGAAGTCCCATCCGATTTTCGGCAGAATGTTGTTATACCTATTCCCAAGAAAGCCGGTGCTGACAGGTGTGAAAACTACCGCACTATTAGTTTAGTATCTCATGCCTGCAAAATTTTAACACGTATTATTTACAGAAGAATGGAAAAACAAGTTGAAGCTGAGTTGGGGGAAGATCAATTTGGCTTCAGAAGAAATGTAGGAACACGTGAAGCAATCCTGACTTTACGTCTGATATTAGAGGATCGAATCAAGAAGGACAAGCCCACGTACATGGCATTCGTAGATCTAGAAAAGGCATTCGATAATGTTGATTGGACCAGGCTATTTATGATTCTGAAGATGATAGGGATCAGATACCGAGAACGAAGAATTATCTACAACCTGTATAAAAATCAGTCTGCAGTGATAAGAATCGAGGGCTTTGAAAAAGAAGCAGCAATCCAGAAAGGAGTGAGGCAAGGCTGCAGTTTGTCCCCTCTCCTTTTCAATGTTTACATAGAACAGGCAGTAAAGGAAATCAAAGAGAAATTTGGAAAGGGAATCACAGTCCAAGGAGAGGAAATCAAAACCTTGAGATTTGCGGATGATATTGTTATTTTATCTGAGACTGCAGAAGATCTCGAGAAGTTACTGAATGGTATGGATGAAGTCTTAGGTAAGGAGTATAAGATGAAAATAAATAAGTCCAAAACAAAAGTAATGGAGTGCAGTCGAACGAAGGCAGGTAATGTAGGAAATATTAGATTAGGAAACGAAGTCTTAAAGGAAGTAGATGAATATTGTTACTTGGGTAGTAAAATAACCAACGATGGCAGAAGTAAGGAGGACATAAAATGCAGACTAGCACAAGCAAGGAAGAGCTTTCTTATGAAAAGAAATTTGCTCACTTCAAACATTGATATCGGAATTAGAAAGATGTTTTTGAAGACTTTTGTGTGGAGCGTGGCATTGTATGGAAGTGAAACATGGACGATAACTAGCTCAGAAAGAAAGAGAATAGAAGCTTTTGAAATGTGGTGTTACAGAAGAATGCTGAAGGTGAGATGGATAGATCGAATCACTAATGAAGAGATACTGAATCGAATTGGTGAGAGGAGATCGATTTGGCTAAATTTGAAGAGAAGAAGAGATAGAATGATAGGACACATCTTAAGACACTCAGGACTTGTTCAGTTGGTTTTTGAAGGAAGTGTAGGTGGCAAGAACGGTAGGGGTAGACCAAGGTATGAATATGACAAACAGATTAGAGCAGATGTAGGATGCAATAGTTACGTAGAAATGAAAAGGTTAGCACAGGATAGTGTGGCATGGAGAGCTGCATCAAACCAGTCTATGGACTGATGACTCAAACAACAACAACCTGTACAGTGAGAATTGTTGTATATATCAGAGATTGGAAGTGACGTTGTTATATTGCCATACCACTGGCGATTCTGCCAAGTCATCGCCACTCCATGGCTACGGCATCGTATTTATTTAGATATGCGCTCAGAGAGTCGGCCGGCCCGGGGCTATTTCACCACTGGATGTAATATCTGTCGCGTAGGTGGGAGTATGTCATTGTTATTTCTGGAGATTACGTAGCTGTGTCAACCAACGTCTATAAAAGGTGGGTGCATATTGTAGCGTCAGTCATTACTTATACGGATGCAGTACAGTGAAGAAGTCTACTAGATCAAGAGGCCTCAGTCGGTCAGTCAACAAGTGTGAACGAGAGATGGAGAAGACTCAGTGAGCCATTAATTATTGGTCATTGAGAGAGTGAGACCAAAAGGTTGGTCGCTCACTCAGTTGAAGACATGGACGCAAGGGCTTACCATGAAGTCAGAGAGGGCAACCCTGGACCTACGAAGAGGTAATACCATATTGACTTACAAAGAAGTCAGATGATATGGAGAAGAAGCAGTCACAAGGATGTATCACTAAGTTAGGCGTGACACATCTACAGTAAACACCAGATCAAAGGATTACGTCGTAATTACACTCAAAGTGTTGAAGGTACAGTCAAGTGAATCAGTGAGGGAAATATTTCGTATAAATTGTTAAATGTCCGGTCAAGAAGAATTCAAATTCATGCCTAGTTTCTTTCAGTTGCAATGTCATAATTTCATATTCTCATCTGTTTTATCGCAACAAGACTCAATATTTTTTGATATATTGTTTAAAGAATATATATTGTTCTATCAAACGAATACATAGTTTCATTTCAATGACAGTAAAATATATCTTAACCTCAAAATTAATGGGGAAACCGAACGCCAATCTCCTTTTCCCAGAACTTATATGGTATGTTGTCAAAAGTAAGCTTATTACCCCACACCCTAGAGACAGGCAAGAGTCTCATTCTATTATTGCTGTACTGAGTGACAGCTGGCGCCCTTCAAATAACGTATGTGTAAGTAAGCAGGTAACAAGTAAGTGTGAGTACAAAGTCCGACGAGTGTGTATTTTATTTAATGAATGTTAATTTTCATAATTTCCATTTCAAATGCAGACTTATATAATATTTGTAAATTTAGTAAGTGAGTTAGGAAGTTCTCAATGTGGCGCCCAACGTGGGACTCGAATAAATTCAGAATCTGTTCTGAATGACTGCATATCATAGGTTCATTTGGGAAGAGTATGCACATTTAAGCCAACGGAAATCATTACCGGTAAATTTCAGGAGTGTAATTTTGTGATATATATTTGTATTTTGGGGATATGTCAAGGGATTTGAAGAGTGAAATTAATTTGAGATCGCGTACTATCACTAGTGAACCAAAGATGGACAAGGAAGACAATAACAAGTCATGTGAGGACGAGGTCATTGCTTCTGCGGACATCCAAGGTGAAATTCAGAATAGGGAGCAGGTGAAGACGATGGAAGCTTCTGGGATAATTCAGAAAAGTGCAGAAATTGAGAAGCACACTGAAACCCAAAAGGAAATCGCGGGGGGAATGAACCAAGATTTTATAAATTTGATGATGTCCAAATTTACCGAGATCAGTAATGAAAACTGTAAAAAACTGAGTGAAAATAGTAAGATAGAGATGAAAGAAATGAAAGAATTTTTAGTAGTAGTAGTGAAAATAGTCAGAAACGCATGGAGGAAAATAACAAAGAGATAAAAGAATTAATTACTACTAATAATGAAAATTTTAATAACCAGATTGACTCCATAAGTAGCAAAATGGATCAAATAATTAGTAGGAATAAAGAAAGTAGTATTAAAATGAAAGAATTAATTAGTAGTAATAACGAAAATTTTAATAAACATATTAACTCTGTGAGTAGTAAGATGGAAGAATTAATTGGCAGTAATAAAGAAAATTGTAATGCGATCATTAGTAATATAGATACTAAGATATTAGAGATAAATAATCAAACATCTAAGTCAACATGTAAGTTAGAAAGTAAGTCAAATGAAGAATGTGTTGAAATTGAAGGTGAAATGAAGTTGAATCGGAGCGATTTTCATACTCAAATTAAGCATGATAAAGGAACTGGTACAGAGAATATCGTAGAATTAAGTGATAAAGGTTCTAGTAATCGGAAAGAAATTCATGAGGTAGTTGAGAAAAGATTGGACAAGATTTGCAATGTAATTGGGGAAGATACGGGGGAACAGATTAGTAGTAATGAACAAATTGAAAGCAAACTTGTGGAGGTCACTGAACTACGGAACGAACAGGAAACGCTATCACAGCAGGTAAGAGAAAGAGAGGAAGAATTGAAGGAAGAAGTGAGAATAGTGGAAGAGAATTCTGAGAGAGCAGCGGAAGAAGAAGAAGAAGTTGTGAACTGCCAGGGAGTGATACGGCAGGAATTGGAATTTCCAGGTGAGTCGGCGGGTGAGATGATAACAGCGAGTGGTTTGTTCAGTAGGGAACGTGATTTAACCAAGTTTTCTGGAAAACAGTTTAATTCGATAGAATTTGTAAAAGTAGTTGAGAAAAGATTTGCAAGTAAGTTGAGGAATAATGTTATTGAAAGGGAATACGTGCTGAAAATCTTGTCGAATGTTTTTATCGGTGAAAGTAAAATATGGTTTCGAGTGTACTGGGATAATATGTCTAATTTAGAAGAGATTAAAGTGTTCATTGATAGGCTTTGGGAGGAATGTGTACTAGGGCGCGCGCGAGAGAGAGAGCGCATGATAGCTGGGGAAAGTAGTATAGTAGAGAGAGAGGGAAAAATGTTAGCCGTTTATCAGAGGAGAGGGGGTGATCATGATGAGCAGAGGATTAATAGTTGTGTCAATGGTGAGAGGGGTCAGAGGAGTAACCAGAGAGAATTCGATGATGCGAGGCGTATGTATTTGCGTTATGAGAGAGAAGGTCAGAAGAGTAATCGGAGAGAATCAGAAAATGGGAGGCGTACGGATTTGAGTTATCAGAGGGATTATGATAAGCCGAATATGAAGGTTATCAAGGTGTCGTTATCGAGCCAGAGTATTTCAGATTCGGTAAGTTAAGTGAACAGGCAGAAGGTAGAAGATGAACTGGTATTTAGTATAAGTAGTTATGTAGTGAAAGTAGATTTAAGTATAGTGTGATTGTGACCTAAGTAATGTTAAGTGAGATATTTAAGTACTGACGTAGTCGTAGATAATGAAGTAATTAATGGTAGCAGTATGTTAGACGTAAGAAGTGTTCTGTTAAGTAATGAAAGTACTTGTAATACCGAGTATGTGATGTAAGTAGTGAGGTAGTAACTCCGATGATGGAAATTGTGAGATGAAGAAGGTAAGTGAAGGTACTATCAGATCTTATAACAAGCCGTTGGGTGAGTCAAAGTGAGTAAATAAAATGATAGCGGTACCGATCACAAGTAAAGATAATTGTAAGTTTCAGACATGCCTTGTTGTACCAGAACTTGTGTATTCAGTTGTTTTAGGAGCTGACTTGGTTGCAAATCATGGAAGTAGAATAGACTTTAATTTAGGTATTGTGTGTTTGTTCTATGAGGAAACTAGCAAAGAAGTACGTATTAATTATGATGGTCTGAGGTAAGTGTGTTGGTGACGTGTGTTCTTTGAAATATATGGGAGGTAAGTGAAGTTGTTCCTAGTGAGAGGAAATGTGTTAAAGTGTGTCAGGTGACCATAACGACCAGTATCCGAGGGATAGTCGGTATGAGGCAGTGACGTGAGGTAATTTGAGTGAATTACAGGAGGAGTAATTGTGTTCGATGTTAGGTAAGCATCGAGATGTATTTAGTGGTGAGTGAGGAAGAACACGTATATGAACATAAATTTGTAGTACATGACCATTCATCATTTGTGGGAGGTAAGTACCCCATTCAACTTAAAAATGCTAGTGAAGTCTAAGAACAAATAAGCATTATGCTGGATTACGGTGCAACTGAACCATCTTGTAGCCATAGTATTGATTCTTTAATTATTGTTGCCAAGTAGGATGTGATCTATTAAGATATGTAAGTTTATAAGGGCAAAATTGATTCAGTTTGAGTGACAGAGTGCTACTCAGAGTTCCATTTCATCATCTGCAGTGGCGGGAAATATGTTGAAGTTAAATTTTTTTATCAGGGGTATTTCACTATTGTGGACCGTATCGGGAGTGTGCATATTCTTATAAATTCAGGAAGGGGATATTGTCGGTATTTATAGTATTATATATGTAAAGAAGTACTTCACGTGAGATTTGTTGAGATAAGATTAAGATGATTAATTTTTGTAAGAAACTGGCAAAATAAAACTGACATCTGCGATTTGCGTGTAAACCAAGTGTCGTATTGGTGTATTGGAAGAATAAGTGCTACATTGTCATGTTCTGTGTGACAAAAAACGGAGAACAGGACATTGGACAGTTATCTGCGATAACAATATGCAAGAAAAGTTCTCATATAAGTGAATTTTCACAAAATATTTTGATAGGTTAAAAAAAGGAGAAGAATGTTGTATATTGATTGAAAATTATTTGTGTGTGTTAAATTAAGGGCTATGCTCTTGTGTATTGTATGAGAATGGGACACTGGACAGTTATCTGCGATGACAATGTGCGAGAAAAATACTCATACCTTTGACATTTTTTAAAATGTATGGATGCTGAAAAAGAAAATTATTGTTGTATACTCATTTAAAGTGTTTATATGTGTCAGTGTTATATTTATATTATGTTGTTCATAAATCAATCTATTCTTTGTTCTTCGATTTATTTATGAGGGAGGCGAATTGTAACGGTTCAAATCCCGTTACAAGATGATATCTGTATTTTTATTATTGTATGATTTTATCTGTATTTTATTATTATTATTATTATTATTATTATGTCAGTATTATTATTATGTTATCTGTGATATTGTTACTATTATTGTAATTAGCAGTCTTATTTAATTCAATTTTGCAATGCCTGTTGCTTGCAAGATTGTACTTAGATGTATGCATATATACGTATGTGTAGAATAACACTCAATACCTGTACAGTGAGAATTGTTGTATATATCAGAGATTGGAAGTGACGTTGTTATATTGCCATACCACTGGCGATTCTGCCAAGTCATCGCCACTCCATGGCTACGGCATCGTATTTATTTAGATATGCGCTCAGAGAGTCGGCCGGCCCGGCGCTATTTCACCACTGGATGTAATATCTGTCGCGTAGGTGGGAGTATGTCATTGTTATTTCTGGAGATTACGTAGCTGTGTCAACCAACGTCTATAAAAGGTGGGTGCATATTGTAGCGTCAGTCATTACTTATACGGATGCAGTACAGTGAAGAAGTCTACTAGATCAAGAGGCCTCAGTCGGTCAGTCAACAAGTGTGAACGAGAGATGGAGAAGACTCAGTGAGCCATTAATTATTGGTCATTGAGAGAGTGAGACCAAAAGGTTGGTCGCTCACTCAGTTGACGACACGGACGCAAGGGCTTACCATGAAGTCAGAGAGGGCAACCCTGGACCTACCAAGAGGTAATACCATATTGACTTACAAAGAAGTCAGATGATATGGAGAAGAAGCAGTCACAAGGATGTATCACTAAGTTAGGCGTGACACATCTACAGTAAACACCAGATCAAAGGATTACGTCGTAATTACACTCAAAGTGTTGAAGGTACAGTCAAGTGAATCAGTGAGGGAAATATTTCGTATAAATTGTTCAATGTCCGGTCAAGAAGAATTCAAATTCATGCCTAGTTTCTTTCAGTTGCAATGTCATAATTTCATATTCTCATCTGTTTTATCGCAACAAGACTCACTATTTTTGATACATTGTTTAAAGAATATATATTGTTCTATCAAACGAATACATAGTTTCATTTCAATGACAGTAAAATATATCTTAACCTCAAAATTAATGGGGAAACCGAACGCCAATCTCCTTTTCCCAGAACTTATATGGTATGTTGTCAAAAGTAAGCTTATTACCCCACACCCTAGAGATAGGCAAGAGTCTCATTCTATTATTGCTGTACTGAGTGACAGCTGGCGCCCTTCAAATAACGTATGTGTAAGTAAGCAGGTAACAAGTAAGTGTGAGTACAAAGTCCGACGAGTGTGTATTTTATTTAATGAATGTTAATTTTCATAATTTCCATTTTAAATGCAGACTTATATAATATTTGTAAATTTAGTAAGTGAGTTAGGAAGTTCTCAGTACGTTTTTTTGTTTACCTCCCATAGTGTCACGGGCTAAGTATATGAAAGATGATTAAAGTAGCCAATGTGTTAACATGTGTAGTTCATTAGAAATAAATTTATCGACTGACAAGTGTTTGAAGTAAAGAAAGGTTATTGTGTATTTAACCTGCATAGTGCTTAACTTTGTACAAATTTGTAATTCTCAAAAAGTGCTATGAAGAACTGAATAAAACTTAAGTTTGTATTCCAAGTAAACTTAATATTCGCACAAGGGTATCATCACATGATAAAAATAACTATAAAAGTAAAAATTAAGTCAAAATTTGAAATGTAATTTTTCAAAAATAATAAAAAATCGTACATTTTCAAATGAAGAAAATGGAACTTTATTGCAATTGTAGTTATACTCGCAAGTTCTCTATTCACCTGTGTGCTATGGGAAAAACAGGTATTTACCTCCAAAAATGTTTTTCCTTAATGTGCGCATATTCATTAAAATTGTCTTGGCATTCTTAGCGCAACCACTACATTACAGCCTGGCATCAAAAGGATTGTGTAGGAGTGAATTTCACAAAACAGGTAAAACTTCTAAGTAGTAGCCGTGTTTTATAAAGTGTGAAAGTGGAAACATGTTTATATACTTCGCATAATGACAGACCTCTCCACCAAGGCGCTTTAATGAAGTTTTATCAAAAGTTAAGATAATCGTTGCTCGTAAACATATTACAAGGAGAATAAGCATAGAGTAAATTTTAGGTTTTGTGTTGAAAAGGATAGTTGAAGAGGCTATAGAAGAATAATTTGGATTTAAAAATAGAAAATGTGCAAGAGATAGGCTTTGATTATTTCGAACAATAAATAATATGACGGTTATCGAGAAGGAAAACTAGATTTCCTTACTTTCAGAGACCTAGAGAAAACTTTTAAGAGGATTGATTCAGAAGAGTTAGTGATGAGATGCAAAGTAGAGATAGCAGACTTACGGAATTTATGTTTAAATTAAAAACTTAACAGTAGCCAGGCTGAGTGGCTCAGACGGTTGAAGCGCTGGCCTTCTGACCCCAACTTTGTAGGTTCGATACTGGCTTAATCACTGAATGTAATCAAATACGTAAGCCTCGTGTCGGTAGATTTACTAACACGTAAAATAGCTCATGTGGGACAAAATTCCGGCACCTCGGCTTCTCCAAAAACTGTAAAAGTAGTTGGTGGGACGTAAAGCAAATAACATTATTATTATTATTGTACCGGGCGGTACACCTCTACTCTGTTTATTTAAAAGTTGCGCCAGTTGAAACTCCTCTTCTGGAGGAAGGTTGAACTTTATCGATTCTATTAATTCTCTACTTTCTCAGAAGATGTCACCACGTGGAAAATTTTGAGTTTTTGAACTGTGTCACTTTTGATGTGTTTTTGTTTCGCTTGAAGTAAGAAGTGTGAACTTTCTCTTCTAGAGGACACTACTGAAGAATTACTATAGTGCAACCTAGTGCGAAATCAAAGAACTATTTTGTTGGAGAAATTTTTATTTCAAGAGTTTGTTCTTTGTTAAATTTCTTTCTGTCATGGTTTAAGTTGGCTGTATACCCCTCTTTTTCCCCTTATTTTGGATCTAGCCAATCCCGAATTTCTTTAATTAATTTTCCACCAATAATGTGTTTCTTCTTCCTCTATGTAGGGGTTTCTTTTCCCGAACCAATAAAAACTTTGAGGGAGGGTGTTTTATTTCCCCTAACGCCTAGAATCTTCCGCGAGAGGATATAAACTGCTGATTTTGGGGTCTCCGGGCCACTTCTGTTTCATCTTTCAGTGTATTAAGTACATAGCAGGAGGCGGGAAGCGCCTCTTTCCCCGGCAGCGATCTACTACCAGGTAATGGCCTATTAATATCTTCTTTTCTTGCTAGGTCGGCAGTTTAACTCTCGCGGCGGGTTCGAAGCGTTTTCCATCATGTAACCTTTTCCTAAAATGTAATTACTCTTTTCTTCTTTTTCTTGTAAAGCTACATATTGGGATAGAGAGTGCTAACCCTCTCGAGCTCCCACTCACATTTGTTTTGAGGTGAACTTATTTTCTCAAACTTTTCTTCGTTTATGTAATGTAAAGTGTTCTTCTCTAAGTCACCTCTGTAGTATGGGATTAGCCCTTGCGTTAGTGGCCCAGAGCCAGATTAGGTTTTAAATGCAAAGTGTATTAGGAGTGCAAGTTCGCCTCCTCTCAAGTTGTATTTTAGAGGTCATGTATTAATCTTTTCTCACCTAATAGACCTCAGTAGGTTGGGTATTTTACCCCTGTGTATATGTCCTTTGAGGACAATTTGAAAGTTGAGTTTGGTGTGGCCTGGGAGAGGCTTAACTTTAAGAGCGAGTGGCTCTTTTCTAAAACTGAGAGTTGTATGCCTCGAGGAGGCTTTGCTGTGTAATTTGGAGCAAGGGCTCCAGGGTTTGAGTGGGGTCTTCTGCCCCTTTTGTTGAAATTGGTATATCGTAAAGTTGAGCTAGTTGCTCAAGAATTGTGTTTTCAGGGCTCGAAGCCCAAATTCTTTAATCCCTGTAATTGTACATTTCAAGTTGTATTTCGGCTACTAAGTACCTGTTCTATTTGTTGTTACCTAATTTTGAAAAGAAAATATAACCTTGTTAAATTTTAAAATTTAATTTCTCTTTAGTAGCTTGAGACCTATTCACCACCCAGCACCTTCTTTCATGCTTAACTACCACAAAAACTCGGTAACAAGTGGTAGCAGAGCGTGGTTGAATGGGTCTCAATTTAGCCCCTTTTGACGGCTAAACATTGCTTTGATTCGAACTCTAACAATTGTCTCAGTTGCTGGAATTTTTTGAGTTTTTCAAAATTGTTCTGTCATCATGCCCGGCCCTCGCGATGTTCTCCTCCTTAACTATTTGCGCAAAGAGGAGTTGATATACGAGTTAACTATCAGAAATGTGCAATCTGGAGGCACGGTTGCAATCGACACCAACAAGCTTAGAGAGTCCCTTGATTTGCCCATTTCCATCCCCAATTTGGGAGAGAAAGAAATTGATGACTCTCTTTCCACGATCGTCGAGAATATTACTGGGCTAGCATCTGTAGTCAGCTTTTTTGATGAAAACGATCCGTCTCCTAATCAAATTAAGCGTGTGCAAGGCAGGCTGTATCACTTTGCAAATAGAGTTAATGATCTGTTGTCTCTAAAGGTGAATGACGTTCAGAGGAAGGACGCTAATACGCTCCTTGAAACTATTTCTGAATTGTCTAATAAGGTCACTCAATTGCTAACCGGCGAAGCTCCTCCCAAAACTGATCAACCCGCCACGGTGAATGTAGGTAACGAGGAAGAGCCTCCTCAGGGAGAAGTCAATAGGATAACCGTTGCTGCTCAAACTATCTCTGCCCCATCGAACAACGAATCTGAACGCCGTGCGTCATTGAGTAACATCCGCTCTGAATTAACTTCTTTGCCATTGAAACCTTTAACGACTATGTCACCTGGGTTCAGTAGCTTGCCTCATCCATTGGCAATGTTGCTTAGAGGTATCTCTAAGTTTTCCGTCAACACCACCAGTGATGTAATTTCATTTTTAAGATTTCTAGTGGAATTTCAGGATCATGCCCTTGTGTTTTCTCTTTCCCCATGTCAAATTTTGCAAATTATCTATCCTTATGCTATTGGTGTTCTATCTGACAAGATAGTTAGAGCCATTGCCGAGCAATCTTCTATTGAGGATTTCCATGCCCATTTGCTAGCTAACTTCATTCCGGCTAGGGCCAGGTCCTCCCTTATTCAGAAATACTATTATCGGGTACAGCGCTTGGATGAAAACCTGGCAGACTTCATCCAAGATATTAAGTTTTATACTAGGGTGTTTGCTCTCCACTTCCCTGAGGATCAGATCGTGCAAGCTATTGTTGAAGGGATTTCACCACCCTACAGGTCATATTTGTCTTTCGCGGCGTGCCCGCAAACCTTCTCTGAACTGGAAGCATTAGCCGTCTCTGCGGAAGGAGTTAGGTATGCCGATTCCTTGCGTGTGGCGAAAGAACCCCCGCCTTCCTTCAGTAACACTCGGCCTCCACCTCGCCGACCAGTCAATCCCCGTAAATGTTATGCTTGTGGGTCGCCTGACCATCTGCGGAATAAGTGTCCTCTGATCAAGTCAAGTGGGACAAGGAATGGAGCAGGGTCATCACAAGGCTGTTTTAAGTGTGGGGCCTTCTCACATATCGCCAAGAATTGCCCAAACTCAAATAGCACCCCCTCCTGCTCAACTTCTGGTGCAAGTTCCAGCTATGCCAATAATAAAAAGTGACTAGTGGCGTCGGCTGAGCCGACTAATCCATATTCCCGAGACTCAGCCCCTAGTAAACAGGTTGTAAATGCAGAGAACGACCAGCATTCAAATTCATCTTTTGAATGCCCTAAAGAGTGTCTTAGGATTGCGGCGGATACCCCCGCACCTGTTCCTTTTCTCAAGATTGAGTTAAATAACGAGCCTGTAACAGCTCTCTTAGATTCAGGCAGTGTTTGTTCCATTATTTCGGCTGATTGGTATTCTAAATTGAAATCTGTTTGTAAACTCCCTGACTATGTCTCTTCTCCTGTTCAATACGTTTCGGCTAATTCATCTCCATTAGAAATTCTAGGTTCCTTACTGGTTAAAATTCGTGTTTTTAAATTTACCTGGAAAATTAAACTGTTCGTGGCTAAACACTTGTCTTGCCCCATCATATTGGGAGCGGACTTCATTTCTCACACTGGTCTTGTGCTCGATCTCCGGTCTAGGTCGTGCACATTCAAATTTGCTTCTAGTTATAAAATCCCACTCTTAAAGTGTAATTCTGTATCATGTTCATCTATTTCGCCTACCCAGGATGAGATGTTGTTAGACCTTAGACATCTACCTGAGGAGCAGGCTGATAGTATTCGCAAACTGTGTCAGTCGTTTCCCGAGGTGTTCTCTGATACTCTTGGTGTTACTGACCTTATTGAATACAAAATTGAGGTCACGGATTCAATTCCTGTCCGTTTTCCACCGTATAGGCTATCTCCACCTAAAATGAAGGCTCTGAAAGAAATCATCGATCAGATGTTGAAGGATGGTATTATTAGGCCATCTAAGTCAGCGTATTCTTCGCCTATTTTTCTAGTCCCGAAACCCCAAGGAGGCTTCAGGCCTGTCATTGATTACAGGGCTCTCAATCGGAAGGTGGTGTTGCAATCTGTGCCCCTTCCCGACCTTCATTCTTGCTTTTCATGGTTTCGTAAGGCCAAGTTCTTCACCATCTTGGACTTGAATCAGGCCTATAATCAAATTCCCCTTGCCGAAGAGTCTAAACATCTTACAGCGTTTGCCACGGACTGGAACTTATACGAATACAACCGCGTGCCTTTCGGGCTCCCCACGGGGGCAGCTGTGCTCACTAGGCTACTAGATAGGGTCTTTTCCGACATCAAATTTGAGTACTTATATCACTACTTGGATGATGTCGTCGTATTTTCCGAGACTTTTGAAGAACATCTAGATCATCTGCGAGAAGTTCTCAATCGCCTTCGTAAGGCTGGGTTAACTGTTAAGTTGTCCAAGGTTGCCTTTGCTAAGCCCTCTATGTCATTCCTAGGGCATATTGTGTCACCTGATGGTGTAGCAGTCGATCATTCTAGAACACAGGCCATCCGTGACTTTAAACCTCCTAAGGACATCAAAGGTATCGCTAGATTCATTGGTATGGTGAATTTCTTCAGGAAGTTCATTCCTAATTTTGCTAATAGAGCGGCGCCCTTAAACCTTCTTCGTAGGAAAGGCATCAAATTCGAGTGGGGACCTTCTCAACAAGCCGCTTTTGAAGATCTTAAATTAGCTCTCTGTAATGCCCCTGTACTTGCTATGCCTGATTTCTCGAAGAAATTCATCGTCCAAACGGACGCGTCGTCGTCAGCAGTAGCCGCAGTTCTTCTTCAAGAGACTGAACTAGGGAGGCGACCCATCGCCTATGCGTCTAGGACATTGTCAGCTCTAGAAGCAAAGTACTCCATATATGAGCTTGAAGGTTTGGCAGTCTTATTCGCCTTAGAAAAGTTCCGTCTCTATCTGGAACACGTCAAATTCGATCTGGAGACAGATAATCAAGCCTTAAGCTGGGTCTTAGGTAGGCCGCGTCGTACAGGTCGTATAGCCCGTTGGGCCATCCGTATTTCTGCCTTCCAATTCGATGTACGGCATATCAGAGGTACTGAAAATGTTGTTGCCGATGGACTCAGCCGTATGTTTCATAACGACGTAGAGACCCACGAACCGGTCAACAGTTCATCACCTTCCGAGTCCATACTATCTGGTGTTAAGGCCATCTTAACAGATGCTCCCATGCTTTTTAGGGATATTGAGAAATACCAACGTGAAGATCCGACGCTGGCTCCGATAATGGAAACCCTTTCTTCTGGGGAACATGCTGTCCCTTATGTTCTGAGGAATGGTGTTCTATGTTGCCCTTCGAGGCATGATAAGTTGATGAAAGTTGTTGTTCCAGCGGTTCTTGTACCTATGATCTTCAAATACTATCATGAGACCCCATTGGGGGGGCATCTTGGAATCTTTAAAACTCGTGAAAAAATTCGTGAAATGTTCATCTGGAAAGGTATGGACGGTGAAATCCGTGAACTTGTAAAAGCTTGTAAATCTTGTTTGCTTAGTAAACCTACCACGTCCACTAAGGTAGGCCTTTTGTCTTCTCATCAAGCGGCGCGCCCCATGGAACGCCTGTATATTGATTATGTAGGACCCTTCCCCCAGTCGAAGGGAAATGCCAACAAGTTCATCCTTGTGTGTGTAGATGGTTTTACAAGATTTTCCTGGTTATTTCCGACTAAGCTGGCTACCGCTCAGTCCACCATTACTTGCCTAAATTCTATTTTTGCTTCTTTTGGTCCGTGCCAATACATTGTATCTGATAATGCTAAAGCTTTTACATCAAATCTGTTTCGTAAATTCTGTTTTGACTTGTCCATCTCTCATGTAACTACATCTGCTTATTACCCTCAACCATCTCTGGCTGAACGGGTTAACCGTAATCTCAGGTCCGCACTTATTGCCTATCATCATGAAGATCATTCTAGGTGGGACACGTCCCTGCATTGGTTAGCTTTTGCTTTGAATTCGGCGGTTCATGAATCTCACAAATTTACTCCAGCTTCTTTGATGTTTAAGTTTGTTCCCAACACGCCGCTCTCTAACCTCTGGTCTCTGAATGACATTCTGCCCGAGACAATAGATCCGGACAACATTAAAGATCTTTGGAAGAAGGCTAAAGCCAATCTTAAAGTGTCTCATGAAAAGGTTAGGGAAAGGTATGATCGTGGACGGAGACCCACCCCTTTGAAGGTAGGCGACCAGGTTATGGTCAAAAATTTTGTTCCCGCGGGCAAGCTTGCCCCCAGATTTCATGGGCCTTGTATCATTCTCGATTTTCTTACGCCGGTTACCCTATTGCTAAGTAATCCAGCCACCGAGAGGATATTTAGAGTTCACCTGTCCCAGGTGAAACCGGTGTAATTTCTGTGTTAACTTGCTCCATATTATTTTGAAAGGATATGAAGGTTATATTTTTTTTGAGTTTCACTTTTAAGGCATTCTGCCCCTTCTGTAATATTTTGGTTTTAGATGTAAGCATGTTTGTGAAACCTGCCCCGACCCATTAAACTGCCATCCTGTCTTTGCCACGGCCATTACCACGCTCCCGTCTCCTGCTCCACTGTGGCTTCATAATAGTAAATGCCATGGATATCTACACGCCGCTGGCCCCTCAACCTCTCCACAAGCCTGTACCCTCAAAGGAAATGATTGTCCAACACAATTCTGCCGCCTAGCTTTAATGTTTCAGCGCCCCCGCAGCCGCGCAGCGCCGTGCAGCGACTGGGGAGGGGGATGGGCCCCCTCCTCTCCAGTGAGGACGACATGTGCACGGCGAGCCGGAGCTCACCTCCCGGCCAAGGCTGATGTGCGGCGCACGACCTGCTACATGCCCGCAGCCTGTATCTGTTCACCGCGGGCGCGGCGTACTTCAACTCCTCTGCTCCCCTCATAGTGCGGGCGAGCGGTATCTCAGGGTACTTGAGGGGTCCGAGCGGCCTCCGTTGCACGCAAGCTGCTACGGCCGGTCTGGCCATCCGACTCAATCTACATCAACTACATGGACAGTCACCATAAGCAATAATTACATTTGGGAATTTAACAACAATATTTGGTGGACATTGCAAAACTTTTCTTCACTTTTAAGCATTAAAGGTTTATCTTCAGAAATTCAACTACTACAACAGAAAAACTTTACTGCACCTGCAACAACAAAATTTTGAAATTGCAACCAACCAAATTACTAAAATCTTATAAATGCTTCCGCAATTAATCTTAATATCAACATCAAAACTTGGACCTTATTTTGGAAACAAAGCTTATGTTCTTCTGTGTTACCCCTTGGAGGAACTTTTGGGGGGGGAGGTCTGTACCGGGCGGTACACCTCTACTCTGTTTATTTAAAAGTTGCGCCAGTTGAAACTCCTCTTCTGGAGGAAGGTTGAACTTTATCGATTCTATTAATTCTCTACTTTCTCAGAAGATGTCACCACGTGGAAAATTTTGAGTTTTTGAACTGTGTCACTTTTGATGTGTTTTTGTTTCGCTTGAAGTAAGAAGTGTGAACTTTCTCTTCTAGAGGACACTACTGAAGAATTACTATAGTGCAACCTAGTGCGAAATCAAAGAACTATTTTGTTGGAGAAATTTTTATTTCAAGAGTTTGTTCTTTGTTAAATTTCTTTCTGTCATGGTTTAAGTTGGCTGTATACCCCTCTTTTTCCCCTTATTTTGGATCTAGCCAATCCCGAATTTCTTTAATTAATTTTCCACCAATAATGTGTTTCTTCTTCCTCTATGTAGGGGTTTCTTTTCCCGAACCAATAAAAACTTTGAGGGAGGGTGTTTTATTTCCCCTAACGCCTAGAATCTTCCGCGAGAGGATATAAACTGCTGATTTTGGGGTCTCCGGGCCACTTCTGTTTCATCTTTCAGTGTATTAAGTACATAGCAGGAGGCGGGAAGCGCCTCTTTCCCCGGCAGCGATCTACTACCAGGTAATGGCCTATTAATATCTTCTTTTCTTGCTAGGTCGGCAGTTTAACTCTCGCGGCGGGTTCGAAGCGTTTTCCATCATGTAACCTTTTCCTAAAATGTAATTACTCTTTTCTTCTTTTTCTTGTAAAGCTACATATTGGGATAGAGAGTGCTAACCCTCTCGAGCTCCCACTCACATTTGTTTTGAGGTGAACTTATTTTCTCAAACTTTTCTTCGTTTATGTAATGTAAAGTGTTCTTCTCTAAGTCACCTCTGTAGTATGGGATTAGCCCTTGCGTTAGTGGCCCAGAGCCAGATTAGGTTTTAAATGCAAAGTGTATTAGGAGTGCAAGTTCGCCTCCTCTCAAGTTGTATTTTAGAGGTCATGTATTAATCTTTTCTCACCTAATAGACCTCAGTAGGTTGGGTATTTTACCCCTGTGTATATGTCCTTTGAGGACAATTTGAAAGTTGAGTTTGGTGTGGCCTGGGAGAGGCTTAACTTTAAGAGCGAGTGGCTCTTTTCTAAAACTGAGAGTTGTATGCCTCGAGGAGGCTTTGCTGTGTAATTTGGAGCAAGGGCTCCAGGGTTTGAGTGGGGTCTTCTGCCCCTTTTGTTGAAATTGGTATATCGTAAAGTTGAGCTAGTTGCTCAAGAATTGTGTTTTCAGGGCTCGAAGCCCAAATTCTTTAATCCCTGTAATTGTACATTTCAAGTTGTATTTCGGCTACTAAGTACCTGTTCTATTTGTTGTTACCTAATTTTGAAAAGAAAATATAACCTTGTTAAATTTTAAAATTTAATTTCTCTTTAGTAGCTTGAGACCTATTCACCACCCAGCACCTTCTTTCATGCTTAACTACCACAAAAACTCGGTAACAATTATTATTATTATTATTATTATTATTATTATTATTATTATCATATAGTAGGTCAGAATGGGGTGCGCCATTACGGATGTCTGTCTGCACAGCTTCCAGATCACGCATGAACTAGTCTGAAGTTGCTGTTAATATCGCGTTAAAAGTCTCAGTACCACCAGTTTTTCGTGTAATCCGCAGTAGAGTGTCGAGAATTGTAATGTCAAAACTTCCTCATGCATCAGGTGGGATTCAAACTCATGGCACGTGGATTATCAGGTAAACAGTGGTGTCACAAATTTTGACCTGTAAGATTTCAGACTGACAACGGTAAAGCTTCTACGCTAGCTTATACAAACACCATCAAATACCACCGGATTGAGCAAGAATTAAACCCATCACCTTCCGCTCAAAAATTCAGTCTTCTATGGCTATATATTTCCCAAACTTGTTAATATAAGTGTGAAATAAAATCGAAGTGTGTTGAGTCTTCAGCCCGAAGTCTGGTGTGTCCCTCAACAACTTCACCATAGGCTGTCGGAGATAGCCCACGCAGCGCTGAAGAGGAATACTAGGAGTGAGGTAGTTTCCCGTTCCTTTCCTCACCGAGTCAGAAGTTGCTATTACATATTATTCCACCACGTCACCTGAAATGTACACCAACCCTTTATGCGACACCTTCACGCCACTCATAGCTAGACTCCGACTTTTTTGGCAGTAGAAAATGAAATGGCGTATGGCTTTTAGTGCCGGGAGACCCCACAAGGGGTTCGGCTCGCCAGGTGCAGGTCTTATGACTTAACTCCAGTACGCGACCTGCGCGTCGTGATGAGGATGAAATGATGATGAAGACAACACATACGCCCAGCTTCCGTGCCAGGAAAATTAACCAATGATGGTTAAAATTCCCGACCCTGCCTGGAATCGAACCGAGACCCCTGTGACCAAAGGCCAGCATGCTAACCATTTAGTCATGGAGCAGGACTTTTAGGCAGTAATAGGTCAGAATGCAAACTTATTGAAACGGATAACATAGTCTACCCTACACAACGCTTATGTTATGAACCTTGCATAAGCATTAGGGGAACGGCCCATTAGAACCCCTAGAATTCATGGTCCATAACTTAAGAACGGACTAGACGACACTTCACAATAACCAAATTAGTTTGAATTCTAACCCATTACTGCCAAAAGTTTCGAAATATATTCATAACAGGGCCGGGTACGTAATAAGTGTTGTTTTTAACATATAAGACGTGTTTCTAAGTAAGGGCCATTTGAAAATAACTACACACCGAAAGATTATTTTCAAACACCACATTTATTTGCAGATTCTACATACCTTACTCTATTTTTTAACATAGCCGCTAAGTTTGTTTAAACACTTATCATACCTTAAAACTAAGTTATGAATACCCCCCCCCCCTCATAGAATCTTTCTGCCTGCTCCGACAACCAAGAGTTCTTGATCTTGATCTTGCGCTGGGACAGAGTCTGTTTGGCCCTCACCTTTACAGGCGAATGTGTGTCTCCATTCTATGCTCTGTTGCTTCGATTCGGGCGTGATATGCGAAACCCATGTTTCGTCTCGAATTATGATATGATTCAACATAAAATCACCTTCTTCGGCATAACGAGTCGAAAACGTCATCGAACACTCAAATCTGTACAAAAACAAAAGATTTGAGTATTCGATGCATGTTAAGTGTTCCTTACTTTTAAAAAAATCGCCTTGTAACTCATACCTCAAAAGTCAAGTATGAGACTGAGATGGGAAAATTAAAGTTACAAGTTTATTCTAGCCCATACCAGAAGAAAGAAAGCACTGTACACAATATCTATCACCAGAATTGATTCTAGATAGGCCTAATCAAAGTATGGCAAAGCCAACATAGCATTTCACCAAACCAAACCCCATGACGCAACAGCCCTGAAGGCCCATGGCTTACCAAGCGACGTCTACTGTGCCCGAAGGCCTGCAGATTACGAGGCACGGTTACTAGACTATAATAGATGGTAGAAGTCATCAACTGGATGTGCAGTAGCTAGCCACGCCTCCTGACGTCACGAAGTACCCAAGTTCGCTAAACCAAGCCAAGCGCTATTAGAAATTAGTGATGAGCGATACCGTGATTTATGAGTCACAGCGTGATTTGATACCGTAATTTTCTGATATCAGTGATTTTTAAACGTGACCTGATCTCAAAAACTGGACCGCCCATGCTGCTGGTTACCTGTAGCTTGTGATCACGAGAGAGGCTTGTTACTGTCTTCTTCCAGGCGCATAAACATAATAATTGTTTTCATATAAGTTTGTTTTTCGGACATGGTGAAAACCAAACAGTATGTCAAACAAGGAAGGACCAACAGTGGAAACGGTCGTGTTCGGTATCGTAACCGATTACTTGGTATGTGCTAGAAAATTCAATTCAACACGTTTGTCTGCACAAGTGAAAAATACAATCATGGATAACTGCATTCTCGACCGCCTAAAAGTAAGGTTTTGGTTACCACAGTATTTTTTTATAGATTCAAAATCATTTATCACTTCAGCAAGTATAGAAGCATCATATTACGCAAAAGTGAAAAGTTACTGAATTAATCTAAAAAAGAGCAAATAAGGTACATAAATCACTAATAAACGTGCCAATGAAACAACTATCACTATACATGTTTGTTAGTATTCTAGGCGAATCCCGTGAATCACTATGCAATTTGAACGCGTGCTTAAATATAATACCACACTTCGAGTTCAGCAAGCCTGCATGGCTCAGACGGCAGCGCGCCGGCCTCTTACCGCTGGATACCGTGGTTCAAATCCCGGTCACTCCATGTGAGATTTGTGCTGGACAAAACGGACGGTGGACAAGTTTTTCTGCGGGTACTCCAATTTTCCCTGTCATCTTTCATTCCAGAAACACTCTCCACTATCATTTCACTTCATCTGCCATTATTAATCATTGCCCCAGAGGAGTGCGACAGGCCTCGGCAACCGGCACAATTCCTATCCTTGCCGCAAGTTGGGGGCTTCATTCATCTCATCCCTAACCTGGTCAATGACTGGAAAACAGGTTGTAGGTTTTCACTACGAGTTCAACACGACAATTTTTTAAATTAATATTGCTAACGATGACGAGGTTTAAGTTACTTTTATGTTAGGAAGGAATGTTCTAATTTTTCTAAATACTTTATATTTACAATAATTGTACTATCTTAAAGACAATTGAACTTCAAATGTCCTACAGTCGGCAATCATGGTGATGCTCCTTCCTTGATCACATCGCTTCCCGTGGATACCATTACGTTATCACTTGTCGTGACATTACGGCTGATCACAGTCACAGTTCATGTAGTAACATTCACGAGGTCGCCATATGAACGCGCGATAATCACATTGGAGTGGAAGCTTCAAATCACGGCTGATCACAGTGACATCGTAGGAAGGAGCAGTCGTTATTTGTGAGTTTTAGGTATCAGTAAAAATATCATAATTCTTAAAATATCGCCCACCACTATTAGGAATAGTCTAGTGATGATCTTCTCTACCATTACGGAAGTGTAAGAGTTAACATTTTCTATGCTATACTGTGCTGTATCTCCGTTGTTTTAACCACGTTAGACACTAGAAAAACTTAGAGCTTTAAATTTAATTGCTTTCCGAAGAAATGTAAAGTTAAATTAAAGTGGATGAATGTCTGCAAACGGGCTGATTCATTTACTGCACGTTTTGTGCTCTGTGTACGGAATTCAAATCCTCAAAATTTGTCTTTCACCTAGGAATTAGTTAGAAACTTTCTCAAGGAGGCGCTTAAATAAACCTGTGGACGAATGCATTAATTCAAACTTTAAAATCGAAAATTAGTTCAGTGCCTTCCATGGAAATTTTATTAAGAAATGTCCAGCAGATTTTACATTGTTGAAGAAAGAAATATCCTCATGTTGACAATCTTCTTGTCCTGTTGTTATAAGAATCAAGACGTTTATACGTACGTAAAACATAAACAAAAAAACGCAGACACATGAATTCTTACAAATGGCATAAACGTACTACTAATGAACGGAAGAAAAGTGCGATAAAGAAATAAGAAAATTGTCTGATAAACTGACTTTAAAGTAAAGTTTAACAAGCTACCAAGTATCTTCAACCCTTGTACCAATTCTCTACGGGGGATGCAGTGAGATGGATATTTGTAGTGAGTTTTACGACCAGAAGCCCTTCCTGACGTCAACATCAGAGGAGTTAAAGAGATGAAATGTATGACGTTACATATGATAGTAGAAGGGAGAGGGTGACACTCGCTGCTGGCACATAGCCTACTCCTGTCGAATAACACCAAAGGGCTGTCTGCTCAAGTCTTTACGTCTCCATTTGACGGACAACAATTATGAACATTTATTAAATAAATAATATCCTCCTGCAATGCAGGGGCAGTGCTCAGTTTAAATCATCAGGTGAACAGGTCTTGAGGAGCATTATTTTATTGGTTATTTCGTAGCTTTCATTAGGTGTTGTTAAATACTGATCTTTTAATCGCGTTTTCTGAGGGTTTTCTCCGTACCACAGGTCCATATGGCATATCTATATCACTGATGACGGTCCTTAGTGTTCGCAAACGCGTTATGAACTAAACACTTGTGTGCTGGTACGACTGCCTGATTGTAATAATAATAATAATAATAATAATAATCATAATAATAATAATAATAATAATAATAATAATAATAATAATAATAATACATCGATCAGCACTGTTTTATCATAATATCTTTGATTTTTATGATGATTATGCATTATCTTAAAGTGCAAGCAATAATCATAGGTACTTCGAAAAACTTACACGTCTTAAAACAGTAAGTGACAAAATTCCTCCTGTAGCACTAATCAGTGCCATTATTCCTATTGTAAAACAGTTATGAATATTAGTGTGGCTATAAGCGAAACACTGAACTGGTTGCAACATGTGACGAAAGTGTGCCAAAGATATATCTAAGACTACATCCCCTGAAGCGGTTTAAAATTATATATATCCTTGGCCCCTAAAATAAAGCTCATTCAGTCACTTTTGTTCCCAATTCTCGAGTACTGTGATACAGATTTTTTTGATATCAATAATGAGCAAGGCATGAGACTGCAACTTGCCCAAAATGCATGCATTAGGTATGAATTCGAAATACGACCATATGCCCACGTAGACTCCATGTTACTACTTTGGTATATCAAGTGCTTTCTGAAAACACTCCTCCTTATTTATCCACCAGATTTCACTACCTTAGTTCATTACACCTGTTCAATACCTGGCCAGGCTGTACGATATAAATTTCTGTACATCGTTCACGAGCTGGTGGAATGAACTCCCCAATGACATCAGGGAAGCTAAATCTAAGACAAAATTTAAAATCCTTTGCCAGCGCCCTTTTATAAGCAATTCCAGTTTTTCTTGAGAGTAAATGGGATGCATGAATGAGAGTGAATATGGTTGTTTATTGTAATGTGTTCCAGTTTGTACCTTATTTAGTTAGTGATATTTTAGTTAGTTTAGTTTATACTTTAGGTTGTTAAATTAGGTTGTTAGGTTGTTAAATTGTATGTAAAAATTATATTGTAAATTTGTATAAAGTGGTACAGTGTAAGAAAGGGTCGGGAGACCTAACTTCGCCACAATAAAGTCGCTTAAATAATAATAATAATAATAATAATAATAATAATAATAATAATAATAATAATAATAATAATAATAATAGTAAAAATAATACATGTATGTTTGTTCACCATATGTGTGTATGTACACCACCCCTATAAGTTTGAATCAGTACCGTAACTAAAGAAATAACACACACTGCAGTTGCCGTCAAGTAAGACTCAGTACTCGCAATTTAAGCAGTAATGACTCCTTCGTTTATTTACAAACACCGCTCTAAACTGTTGTATGTCTTCCCGTCCACCTAATACACCTTGAACTTCAATTAATTAGCGACGTGAATAGCGGTAATTTAATACAGGAAATCCACTGTTAGACTTTGATTATGCATTTAGCCTCTATGTTATGCAAATAGCGGGCCCCTGTTGTGCGAGGGGTTGAATAGGTTATGATGACATGAGGAACAACCCACCACGCCCAACACGGAACTGTTTACCCTGGGGAGCTCCTCTCATCGAGTTACTTGCTTATTCCTGCTCCAACGTTCTGCTTTGTCTTCACACAAAAATACTCTTTTCTTCTTAGAGATCAAGTAACACATACTTAAGGCTTGAAATTTATTCGTAACGTAAAGTAAAAATTTAGAAAATAATGTCATGAGTAGGGCCCGCATGTTTATGATATATCATATTTTATTTGGTTCTTTTAACGTTTTTTGTCATTTGCCGATAATTTTTCACATTATGGTCATATTGCCCTGTGAATGTTCGTGTTTTTTTTCATATTTTTATCTTTTTATTCCATTTTTGCATACCTGCTCTCAATCGTCTCAAAGACAGATCTTTCACGTCTGTTGTCTGTCGCTGCGACGTGAAACAAATTGTAAAAAAAAAATCTTCATCTTCGTTACCTTCTCCTACTTCTCCTTCTTAAGGAAGATCGAAAAAGAAGAGAAAAATGTACAGGAGAGTACTGAAACTCTGATTTTTCTTCTTATTAATCCATTTTCGTACATCAATGTACATCAACTTCAATAATAATAATAATAATAATAATAATAATAATAATAATAATAATAATAATAATAATAATAATAATAATAATTTAATGTAGAAAACGGGGATATACTCTTTCTTCTTCTTCGTTATCTTCTTCTATTATTTGAAGGAAGATTGAAGAACAAGACGAAAAAAATATACAGGAGGGTCTTAAAATCGTCCTTCCTCCTCCTCTTCTTCTTCTTCTTCTTCTTCTCCGTATGATTATTATTATTATTATTATTATTATTATTATTATTATTATTATTAATAATATACTTCGTTATCTTCTTCTACTTCTTTATCAAAAGATGAACATCGCAGTACAGAAAGTCAATTTAGCTGAAATTCGGTTGGAGATAAAAATTAGCGGGTAATAGTTTCCAACTAATACTCAGTAGCTTACCGAACAGCGCTATTACCAGGGCCATACAGAGAATGAGTTTCCTTATTTAAAATAAAAGGCAATGTTGTTTCATGAAGAACTTTGCTGGCACCCGTTACAGCAATGTTGAAGATATTTTTGACATAATCCCCACCAGAATTGAGACACTTGTCATATGGTGGACCACCTTTTGTGTGTCGGTGTCGTAGAAGTCTGCCACCTGGGAATGGAACCGTCGTGTGACATTCGTCTTCAGCTCTTCGTCCGTGTGAAAATGCTGGCAGGAAGACAGGAATTTCTCGAGGTGCAACAAAAGATGAAAATCAATGGGAGCAAGATCAGGACTGTACGATGGACGATCAAACATCTCAGCCGAACTCCTGCAGAACAGTTGCTGAGCGCCGAGCAATACGTAGGCGAGCATTGTCGTGGATCAGCACAACACATGCATGAGCATTCCATACCTCTTGTTTTAAATGGCCCATCGCAATTTCCGTAGATATTTTATCACAGACCGTATCTCGCATGCAGCGAGAGAAAAAATACGAGCCACCTTTTCGAGCCACTGGTGCAGTGCTACTGATACAAGGCGAAATTTGTCCGGCCAGTATGTGATTGCTACGTCATAAATCTGTCGCGCATACTCATATTTTCCGGATAAATATCTTTACTTCACAAGAAAAGAAATAGGGAAACTTAATTTCTGGATGGCCTACGTACTTACCTATAATGACATATGCAGCAGAAAACTGGGCAATCACTCAGAGGCAAAAGTAAAGTACAAGCAGCTGAAATGATATTCCTGGGGAGTATGGTTCAGGACACAACGCGAGAGCGAGAGTGAGAAATGAAGACATATGGAAAGAGCTAAATTTGCAAAAACTAAATGATGAACTAGAACAAAGCAGTTTGAGATGGCATGGACATGTCAAGCGAACGAAGGGAGAAAGACTGCCAAGACAGGCACTAGAAAGACAGATGGCAAGGAAGAAAGGAGAAGAAAGGACGAGGTAAACCAAGATAACGATGGATGGACTCTGAGAAGAACAGCATAGGACAATGGAACCTGGGTTGGAACATAGTGTTACCGGGCGAGATGGCCGTTCGGTTAGGGGCGCGCAGATGTGAGCTTGCATCCAGGAGATAGTGGGTTCGAACCCCACTAACGGCAGCCCTGAGATGGTTTACCGTGGTTTTCCATTTCCATACCAGACAAATGCTGGGACTGCACCTGCCATGGCCACGAATTAAGTAAAGAATTCTATTAAAACAAACTATAACAGGACTTTCCTCTTCCATAAGATCTGTCTGTGTCGGTGCGACGTAAGGCAAATTGTAAAAAACAAAATAAAAAACGTATTATTGGATGAGGAATGGTGGAGAGTCAGGACGAAGTCGAGAGGAACGATATTTGCGCCCACCCGTTGCCAGCAGGAAAAGAGGACATGATGGTGATGATGATGATGATGATGATGATGACGACAACGACGACTAAGGAGTATACCTTCGTAATCATTTTGCGTTCTGTAACCGTTGTTACCTTAGAAATGAGTATGCTATCTAGGTGAACCCGCAATCAATATCTAAAACGGGAATATATGCAAAGAATACAATTCAAACTGCAGTAAACGTGATTGAAGTGCATTATACAGAAAGAGGAAATGTTGCGTTAAGAGTACAGCTTGAATGCAAACATGTTTGCATGTCGGCCGTAAGTTAGCACAAGTTCTGAGAAGAAGAATTAAGTTAGGAATTCTATTCAAACTGAAACTATAACACGAAAGATTAACAACTTCATAGAAACTAGGTTACGTACATAGTTCAGGATAAACAGCCGAATATTGGCAAGACATCGCCACACGAATAAACAATTAGATCACATAATTAATCATCAGTATGTCCGACTAGTTGGCTGAGTTGTCGGCGTACTGCCCTTCGTTTCAGACGGTCCCGGGTTCGATTCCCTGCCGAGTTGGGGATTTCAATCGCTTCTGATTAACACTCTCCTCTTCATATTCACACAACACACCAAAGTATCAACCACCACAGAAACTCGCAATAGTGATTACATCCCTCCAAATAGGGTTGACGTCAGGAAGGGTTTTCGGACGTAAAACAAGGCCAAGTCCACATGTGTGACGCAGTTCGCACCCACGACCCACAGGTTTGGGAAAAACGATAGAAAAGGAAGAAGAATAATTATCAGGATGACTATTTAACGTTATGTAATGTCTTGTGGCCACCAGGGAGGGCTGCTGCAGGCATTTCTAGTTGCCGTCCATGAGTGACCAGAGAGGTTGAAATCCCAGTATAAGCACGTAGCCTACTCCTGACGAAAAACACAAAGGTCCAAACCACCGTCAGTAGCATCACATGCCCACACTCCATATCAACACTGCGCAAGTTTTGGAATTGAATCCAGGCTTTAGGATCACAATAGGGAGATTATGAATTGTTTATCACCGCCTCTCCTACCTTGCCGGGCAACATTCAGATGGTGAAAATATTTTGCAACATCGGGAGTCAAACCAGCTAACCACGGTGTCACACCAAGAATGACTTGATTCATTAACGATAATGGCCGCCAGGCGAGCACTCTTTTTCAAGTTTATCAGATGGTATTTTTTAAATCTTTTTTTTTTTTACAATTTGCTTTACGTCGCACCGATATAGACAGGTTTTATGGCGACGATGAGATAGGAAGGTCTAGGAATAGGAAGGAAGTGACTGTGGCCTTTACATCCCAGCATTTGCCTGGTATGAAAATGGGAAACCACGGAAAGGTATCTTCAGGGATACCGACAGTGGGGTTAAAACCCGTCATTTTCCTAACCGCACGGCCAACTCGATCGGTACCGTCTATTTTAATTAGGGAAGTATCCCTGTTACAGACGAAAGACATACCTTGAAGCCGTTCCTCGGTGAGAGTTCGTTTAGGACACCTCTTCCTTCTATCTGAAAAAGGAATCCGTTTCTCTCCACTTCTTACACACCCCAATTACAGTATATTTTGATTGGCATAGGAGACTCCGGATAACGACGGCAAAATTTACGTAAATATTTTTCTCACGACTCTTTGTTTAAGACAAATATCCGCTGCTCTTTTAGCGTATCGCATCGAGGCTATCACATGTGCGTCTAAAGAGCGCATACAGAAAACTACGTTCATTATAATGATGTAGGGGGAAAACTATTATAATTTTTTTTGCTAGGGGCTTTACGTCGCACCGACACAGATAGGTCTTATGGCGACGATGGGATAGGAAAAGCCTAGGAGTTGGAAGGAAGCGGCCGTGGCCTTAATTAAGGTACAGCCCCAGCAATATAATATATAAAATTTATTCTTTAAGGAAATTAAATTATCATGATGTAGGTGGAATATTATTATACTTCATTTAAAATGTATTCTTAAATTAATAATTAAATATACAGGTCGTTCTGAACCTAGCACCACGCATGCCCTTCTTGGCCTGACATCAGTAGGAAGCTGACATCAAATCTCTACAGCTAGGTTATATTGAATGATGCTCCCATGTCTAATGCACGTGCAACACTGTGAGTTGATATAGTGTAAATGGAGGTATATTGAATCTTGAACTTCCCTACTGCAGACTAAGAATTTCAACTTTACTGCTAGTTTCCTGAGTTCTCAAAAGATGTCTCTAGCTACTTGCATTGGTCTTCATCGCGCTCTAGTGGACACTTGATAATTATTCAAAGATTTATCACGAATCTCCCTTTACTCTACTCCTTACAGACCTTATAACAATGGTATTCTTTCGGCAAGGAGGGGGAGCAGAGGTGAAAAAGGAAATGTCCAAAATGACCGAGATTATGGATTTGTGTGTGCACGTTGCAGCACCGCTCTTAACCAAAATTGGTACACGTATGACTCAAATATTGTAGGTCGGTAGATGCAGAGTGGGTTGTTGTCCCATATGCTCTGTACTCTGACCGGCCAACCGAGCAGAGGAGGGGTGGTCACTAGTGTTGGCTACTGAATGCATGATTCGAAGCAGTGTATCGATTCATTCAAGTGTCCGAGTGAATCGATTCACAGGAACGGCGAGCTCACGGCACACGATTCAGCTTACTCCCAGCGGACAGTGCTGAGTGGCGCACTCACTGGCCGTTGACGGGGAGCCGAGCTTCCGCTGCAGCGGGACAGTGAATCATGGCACATCGAAAGAATCGTGAACGAGCGCGGCTCAGTGAGACACAAGATACACACGGCTCCTTATCGGCTCACTGGACACGCGGAGAGCCGAGCTTCCGCTGCTGCGAGACATACAGTGAGCCATGGCACACAGAAAGAATCGTGAACGAGCACGGCTCAGTGAGACACAAGATACACACGGCTCCTTATCGGCACACTGGACAGTTGGACACTGGCGGAGAGCCGAGCTTCCGCTGCAGCGAGACATACAGTGAGACATGGTACAGTACACTGAAAGAATCTTATGCTACAATGGATTCTCGAGCTCAGCTCATTTGAAAATAATACCCATTTGCATTCACTGTCCTCTTCTTACAGGGAGGTTTAAATAATATATGGTGTTATTTGCAGTGTTAAAAAGGTAGTCAAAACATCATTCTGAAGTAGCTAGTAAGTAGGTAGGCTATTAGGTTATACTATTTATTAGTTTAATGAATCTTAGTATTATAACTTAGTTGACATTTGACAATTAAACTCTTCTCTAGCCTGCCCTATGACTATGAGTCATGCTCATGACCACTGAAAAGTACCTGTTTTATATTGGGAAGAACGGCTCGGTATTCTCTCAGTTCATATGTCACATCGTTGCACAAGACTTCAATCACATGTGGATAGACGCAATAACTTAACCAACAGTATGTTGAATCAGAAAACCAGCGGGCTACTGTACATCTCGGGTAGCCTATACAAAATATGACGATTTAAAAAAATCCTCAGCTGATAGAAAAATACATATTTTCAAAAATGACAGAGCGAGTTGTCGTGCGGTAAGTATCGCGTAGCTATGCGCTTGCATTCGGAGTATGGTGGGTTCGAATCCCACCGTCGGCAGCCGTTAAGATGGTTTATCGTAGTTTGCCCATTTTCAAACCAGGAAATGCTGCGACTGTACTGTGACCGTAACGGTCATATACATATTTATTAATTATTTTAGGCAGTGAAAAACCTTTGTTAAGCTCCCTCGTACACGTTACGGAAAGTTGCATTAGGTTGCACATGCTTACACAACCTTTCTAGCCTGGTAAACACCACTCCGTCTTAACTAAAAGAATGCACAGATAGAGAGAGAGAGAGAGATGACAAATGTCAAGCCAGAAAAATCGATAATGATACCTCCACCCGTCGAAAAAATGGCCGAAAGCGACGATGCCAGCTTGCGAGCTTCATTTGTATGATAAGATTTCGAGATATGGATAACAATTAGTATGGGAAACCTCGGAATGTTATATGATTTCATTATAGACCTCTGCCAAAATTCCAATTTTTTTTAATAATATATTAACGTGTGGAAAAATACGCGATCATTTGCATTATATAACAGCTAAGCGTCAGTACGCTTACTATATACGCAGAACTACCATGGAAGACTTTGTAGGGGAAATATTTTAATAATTAATTGTAAATAAACGGCTGATCGACGCAGGTTGCGCACATAACTAGACTACTTAAGAATCTGAGTCACACGTTTGAGTGCATTACCGATGTCATACGGCACGTTGAATTATTAATTTTAAAAAGTAGTGAGGATTTGCCACTGTCTGCTGCGTGAGTGGGGGAAATATTTTAAAAGGGATGGCGGTGATGACACCAGTATTCACTTGACGTGAAGGATTCAAGGCAGAACCACGGTTTGCTGGTGTTCTGATTTTATTAGTATATCAGACTGGAAATATACATTTTACATCTTCGAGACTATTATAATTATCTACAAATGATAGTATTAAAAGGGTTGAAGTAATGTGACCGCAGGAACAGTGTTATATTATTTTTTTTAAAGTGACGCAATATATGTTAATATCATTGAAGTGTTACAGTATTTTTTTGTTAAAGTGATGCAACATATGATAACATCTTCAAAGTTGTGATAAGTGTAGAAGAGGACCATGGATTATGAACGCGCTCAGCAGGAGTAGCAATGGACAGGAACCTGTGACCAACGTCACTGCCATGGAAGCTTAAAAAGAAAATGAGGGCCTTTTCCTGGGCTCTAGCCTTGGATTTCACGACATGATAATAAGTACTAAAATGTAATAATTTTTCTAAATAAATGCGCGGTTATTTAACATCTAGATCACATAAATTAGATTAGAAATGTAAATTGCATGTATTCTTGAATTATAGAGAGAACTTGTGAGTGGTCTTCATATCGTTTATATGCATCTAGATGGAATTAACAGTCTACTACGTAGGCTTCAATTTATATCTAACGTAATGCATGTCCATGATTAGATGAAAAATATTAGTTAGTCTGAGAGTGCTTAGATTAAATAATAAAAATATAGATTTGTATTTGTACTGATCCCAAACCGTGATATCAATAATTTATTTACGAGATATCCTAGCTTATTATGATAATGTATGGTGATCATCTCTTCAAAAATGGACTATCGGTTCATTGTATCAAGATAGGAAGGCACTCTTATTTTCACGTAATTTGCATGATAATATTTGTAGATGGTTGTATTAATTTATTATTTGCGTAACTTGTGACAAGCCTAGACAACGAATAAACGCCCTCCCATTGAGTTTAGTGTTTTCCTTTAATGTCAAATATTTTCCCTTTCTGTATATGAGAATAACATTATGGATATGTTTAAAACCCTTATTTGATTTTATTTGCCTGAGTTTAAAATGTAGGAAAACCTAGGCTGTGTACCTCTGTAATCGGATGGATACGGACCCGGTCGTTCTAAGTTTAAGGATGTGAATATGAGAAGATAAAAGGTGGCTTGATATTGAGTTAAAGAATTGTGATAAGGCAGTGAACTAATAAGCCAGTGGAGCTTTGGAAATATGATATGAGAATATGTATTGAAATGAGATTATTTGACAACGATGGATTCTAAGGGAGACGATTTGGTCTCGCCTTGAGCTGTTAACGAAATATTTTCTGCCACACCAGGCCATTACTTGCTATGGCATTGACGTCGAAAGATTTACAACTTGAAGGGAGACGAGAGAGCTTGTCCCTTGTAGAGGATTACTGTATACTGTATTGTTCGAGCTATTCCACTTAGAATGAAGGCAGGGAAGTCTGCACAAAACCGATTATAGTTTAAAGGATTCTTTTAACTTTTACATGTTTAATTCTATAATGAAATAACATAACCGGAACACCAGTACTTTTATTTATTTGTTGACCCTATGATTAATTAAGAAAGGGAGTTTTTATAGACCCGTTTGTCGATGCCATCCTGGATATCATCGGTTCGAGTTCTGAGGCAACCATGGATTTTTGTTGTCACATGATTTATTTTTCTCTTTCATTATACAGCCAATTGCATGCGTATATTGGTAATTGTTCTTTTAAAATTGTGTATAAATATTTTCCTCTTTTATACGTTTTTTAAATTGTGTTTTACATTTTTATTTGGATGACAAAACGAGTTCTATTTCGTAATTTTGTCATTAGATTCATTGGGATGTGGGTTCGATTTCTGGACCCGACATCGGTCATTGTTATTCATTTTTTGATTATGGTCTCATCGACTAGTATTCACTTATTCTTTTGTTTACTTATTTGTAATATAATTAATTCAGCTAGGTGACCACTTCAAGTTATCTTCAATTTTTTTGTTGTATAGATAATTGTTTCTTCTGATAGTGAAGAAAGTTCTTAATGATAACCGTCGCATTTATAAGGATATTTCTGATTTTAAAAAATATGTTATACAAATTTTAATGTAATATTTATCGTCATGTCGGGAAGAGGAAAGAGGGAAAGGAGAAATCAACTTTGACTTTTTACAATTTGTATTTAGTCCATTGGACATTGTATATTATATTAAGATTATATTATAAGTATTCTGGGTCAATTTTAATTAATTTGATTTATCAAGGATTAATAAATAGGTAATTAAACTTTTGTTTGCCTGTCATATTGCCGAAAAACATTGTATCCCAAGTTTCCTTCCGTTCATTTATGCCTTTAAGCTAGTTATGTGTTATTTTCTTTGATCTTTTGCAACGAACGCACCATAGCCCTGGGAGGTCAGTGGTTTGATTCTATGGGACGGAAGGGTGCAGTAGATCCTTGCACGGTCGGAAGAGCTTTTGCTCACCCATCATTCTAAAAGTTTTCTTTTTCGTTCTTTCCAGATGAGGTGGCATTTTACTCTTGGCTAAAAAGGTCCCTTTCCTACGAACGCCTTGGCGTATGGTGCTATATGACGGTATCCCGATATTTCAGGGATTTTCATGCAGTCATTTGGTTCTATGGGGCAAATGGCGTGGGGTGGAAAGGTTGCAGTACCGTGGCTGCTACCTTCCTAATCCTAGACCTTTCCCATCCTGCGTCTCGGAAACCTTCGATGTATTAGAGTGACTAGCATTTTTTTCTAAGAAAGGAGTTCATAGTATGAAGATCAGATGGCAGCTGCGAGCACTGAATGCTGTTGCTGCTGTCTTACCAGCACATAGTACACAGATGCAGTAGGAGCGGTGACTAATGTGCCCTGAATCGGATGACTGTATCGATTCAGTAACGTGAACGGAATGAAATGAATCGATTCAGTAAAATGAATCGGATGTCCCATCACTAGTGGCCACAGCTCTACCTCTGCATTCGAGAGACGGGACAGGGCTGGACCTCACGGCTGGCCCCAACCATCGGCTGTCCTGAGAATGGTTTTCCATGGTTTTCCATTCTCCTGCACTAAGGCGAATTCAGGGACAGTTCCTAGTATAGGCCACGGCCGCCAACCCCCTCACCTTCTCCGAGCATCTCTTTCAGCGTAACAAATCTCCCTGTCTGAGAGACGGCATCACCGTATAAGAGGCCCACCCCCTACTTCAGGGGAGGAATGAAAATATTTAGTAGTAGTAAATATTGTACTGTATATATAACACCATTATCACAGCTCCGTTAAAAACTCAATCATGTAAATTAACTGTAAAGCAATCGTAAATGAACACTCCAATGAATCACCATTGTAACAATTGTAAAAACCGGAACATCTGTAAATAATATTTAAACCAATATAGCATTTAGCCAAGAGGTCAAAAATCCCCATCCATCTCCTTCACCGAATCAAACCAGCACCACCCACCTCCAAAACACTTCAAATCTCCAAACCCGCCAAATCTCCTAACACCTATACGCGAGGAGGGGATCACATGAAAAATTATTTACAAACTCATTAATGTGATTACCCAAATGAAGATCTTTCCGTGCACTAACGTCTAGGGTACTTACGGTATTTCCCATGAAGTACTTTACTCGATCAGCACAGTAAACATCATTCAGAGTACTTTAGAATTACAGAGGTATACACTCAGTCTATTAGACCACGTGAATTCCGAATAGAATCCTATGTGAGGCTACGATATTTCATTTCATGCACGTGTGCAGGTTAAAACTGCTGACATACAATATTCAATACTGAAACCTGTCCTGTGGTGACGAGTATAGAGTTATCATACGCGAATAGTAGAATGGAACTCATGTAAATGAAGATTTTAATCTGTGTCGCATTCATAAAATATTGTGATTACAGAGGGGATTATTCTTTTAAAAGTGAATTATGTGTTGGTTGACTGGCGTATTACAATGATTATTGGTTGAGCTCCGTGTTAGTCTGACAATGTGGCCGAGAGGGAAGCGGGGACTTGGTGAGTCAACAGTTCGAAAAGCTGTCGGCTTTGTGAGAAGCTAATCGAACGTATTCATCACAAAACACGCTGCCTGTCAGAGAAACTTCTCAGCACATAAATGTGTAACTCTACACCTGTCGCTATCGGCGTCAGTTTTACATCTCTATCTCCTTCCATGTACAGGGTTTACAATTGTTGCGGCTGAATTATTATTATTATTATTATTATTATTATTATTATTATTATTATTATTATTATTATTATTATTATTATTATTATAGAAAGGGATGTAAACGACCCTAGCCTTAATTTAGGTACAGCCCCAGCATTTGCCTGGTGTGAAAATGGGAAACCACGGAAAACCATCTTTAGGGCTACCGACAGTGGAGTTCGAACCCACTATTTCCCAAATTATTATCATCATCAAAGTATTAACAATATATCGTCAACGAAGAACCAAAACCTCGCATGTCACAACGCTCTTCCTACCCATGGTGTTTCTCAGGAGTGGTCACGCCTCCCAGCCACACATGGAAATGCAGCCCATCAGAACAATATTCGTTGTGGTTCATTTTCCTATGCGAACGTGCAAAGGAATGTAAATTCGTTGCTCACAAATACATTCCTACAGTGCGGTAAAGTAAGGTTCATTTTCTTTTGCACATACGCATAGGAAAACGCATTAAACGTACCAAGCGTTCTTGTAGTAAATAAAAAATCTGAAGTTTGAAGTGATGTTCACCAATTGGACGGATTAACATAAATAAAAACACTGTTTATATTAACTGCACGTGTTGCTTCAAGATAAGGTTCCTCCCACTCGCAGGATTCTATGAACTCTGTAAAACAAGTGTTTTTGATTTCCACGATTTTGTTACACAATGTGTCACACATTTTTCCTTTTATGTCCTTGTACTAATTTTAATTGTATTTCTTAAGACTAAGTTTTCATCCACATGGGACATTTCAGTGATTCTTGACAATTTGGGTTATTTTAAGGTTGTCTCGTTGGGTAAAGCAAAGCAAAGTCATCTCCGTACAGGCCATGAAGGCCCTGGGAGTGGTGGAAGGTAAAAGCTTCCACTATTCGTAACCTTGGCACTTGATGGGGTAGAGTGGTTAGCTCTACGCCCCGCCGCTTTTGTCCCCAGGAATTAACCTGTTACTCATTTTTGGTGTAGGCTGAGTGAACCTCAGGGTCATATGCACCTGCGGAAGTGGAAATCTAATTTCTTAAATTTTACGACTTCCTGACGGGGATTCGAACCCACGTCCTTCCTGGGGAAACAAGTACGCCTTTACCGCCTCGGCCAGGCAGCCCTATGTCTCGTTAGGTGCTCAAATATATATTTTTTTAATTTTGCGTCTCTTTTACTGAAGATGGTATCAAGGGTACCGAAACTGACCTAACAATATACTGTAAAATAAGCATTTTTACTTGTACATTATAGTAGTGTTGAGTAGATGGAAAATCTAACATTCTACTCTAAGAACCTGGCAAGTGTTTTAGATTTCTACGATTTTGTTACACAATATGTGGCATATTGTTCCTTTTATGTCTTTGTACTAATTTTAATTATATTTCTTAAGACTAAGTTTTCATCCACTTCTTGGATACATGGGACATTTGAGTGATTCTTGACAATTTGGATTATTTCAAGGTTTTCTCGTTAGGTGCTAAAATATTCTTTCAAAATTTTGCGTATCTTTTAGGAAACTGGCCTAATAATATACTGTAAAGTAAACATTTTACTTGTACATTATAGTAGTGTTGAGTAGGTGGAAAATCTTCCCTTTTACTCTAAGAACCTGGCAGTAAGTTTGAAAAGTCAAGTAAATTGAACAATCTTTTCTTATTGTATAATGATAGAGATCTCTTTTGCTAGCTGGACTGGGTGGCACAGACGGTTAATGCACTGGTTTTCTGAGACATAGTCGGCAGATTCGATCCTATCTCAGTCTGGTGATATTTGGAGTTGCAGAAATACTCCAGCCACGTGTCGGTAGATTCACTGGAATGTAAAAAAAACTCCTACGAGACAAAATTCCGGCGTCTCGGCGTCTCCAAAAACCGTAAAAGTGACACAATAAAATTTTAATTATCAGTTTTGCCACACTTTATAGTTCAAATAAAAGTCATTGAATAGCCTACTCTTGTGCAGAATACCGTCACAGAAAGAACATAATAAAACCTGTTCCAGATACGTAAATAACGTTGATATTCATATATTACCAGCACAAGAATTATATCCTGTAATAATGACGACAATAATAACAAATTCCCTATCTCGAATGCATGCATGCTGTAATTACATTAACAGTGATTTGGCTGTAGTTGACAATTCCGATAGAAATGATTAAAACCACCAAATGGTTTGAAATTGCGAATTGTAGGCCCAATTAACGTCCTGTATACTGGAATGGAATGATATTGCTGTTTCCGTGACAAGCAGCAGTTATGACAGAGCTATACCAGTTGGTACAACTTCGCTCGTCTTGTTGTGCACAGAGTACGTTATTAAAACACAAAATATATCGTGCTTAATGCAGTTACCAGGTTTTGTATTTTCGCTCCCCCTTTCTAACCCAAGCTACAGCGTAAATTAACTCATCACTTCATTTCAAAATCTGGATGTGTCTTATTATTACTTTTCCTATTCGCTTTCAACACCCCCCAAACTCTCTCTCGTGAAACTTAGAAATTTTCTCTCTTTGTCTTACAAAGCAGATTCCACTCACCTTCATAATTAGCATTCCAATTTGTGCGATTCTCGCGGCATCAGATTTGTTCATACCATCCAAAATAACAATGATGAACACATTCGTACAGGATTCTGATACTATGTGTACCGGGCGCTACACCCTTATGCCGCAATTTTAAATCTTGCGCCAATAAATCCTCTACAGGAGAAACCCTGAACTTTGAAAACTGGATCCATTCATTAGTTTTCTCAGGAGATGTCACTACCGAAAATTTTGTGATCACAATGTTGTCAGTACTGTGTGAATTTCAACTTGTGTTGTTTTCCATTGATCAAGAAGTGTGGACATTATCTACTAAAAAACTATGACCATGCACCCTGGTGCGAAGTGGAAGAACTTTAATGGAAGGAATTTTGTATTCATAATTTTGTTCTTTACTAAATTTCGTTCTTTCATTTGTGGGTTGGCAATATTAATCTTTTATTTCCGCCAGTTTTGAACATAGCCAATCCAGAATTTCTGTAATTAATTTTTGACCAATCGTGTCTTTCTTCTTCGATTTTGATGTGTAACTGTAAGCTACCCAATAAACGCCTGTGTGTGTGTCTTAATTATTTATGAAAGGTCTCGAATCTTCCCCGAGGGCATAAAAACTGCTGATTTTCCTGTCTCTGGGCCACTCGAACAACATCTAGCCTAGTGTATGGAAGTGTAGCAGGAGGCGGGTAGCGCCTCTTTCACCCGGTAGCAGCACTTCAACAAGGTAATGGCCACTTATCATCTTTATTTCTTGCTACCTCAGCAGTTTAATCCGCGGGGAAGGTCCGAAACCTTGGCTATGTAATAAACATATAATCCCCCGTCGTTTTTGTAAGACTTCAAATATCTTTAACCGTAATTCGGAGATAGAGAGTGCTTTACCCTCTCGAGCTCCCCTTCATACTAGTTTGAGGTGACTACGTTTTGTAACTGATTTTCTTCCTTTCTGTAATGTCTTAAATTTTTCTTATACGAGTCACCTCCATAGTTTGGGAATAGCTCCTGTTTCATCGGCCTAGTGCCTCTTAGGTTTTAAAAGGCTTCATGTAGGAGTGCAAGAAACGCCTTCATTCATCTTGGTATTTTGGGCCATTTACTTAATCTGTTCTTTTTCCACTGAGGCCCAGTAGGTTGGGTACGAGATACTCCCGTTTCATTTGATGTAAGCTGTGCCTTGATGGCAATTTAGTGTAAAAGTCTGGTATTGTCTTTAATAGGCTGGAAAAATTGAGAGCGGGTTCTAGTATTTGGATATGTGCCTTTAGGAGGCCTGACATCACTAGGTGGGAGCAAGTGCTCCATGTTATTAGGGGTTTTCTGCCTTTTGGTGAATATGTGGTTCTGAGTGGAGAGCTCAGAAATTGTAAAAAGTGGGGCTTGAAGCCCGGATTGTTAAATTATCTCTAAATCTTGGCTTTCCTGATCTTGTACCTGATTTGACTTGTTCTTATGTGTTGACGTTTGAAATTTTATGTGAAAATTGTTAAGTTTTCCTATTTTCGAAAACATAACCTTTAATGCAATTTTAATTCATATCTCAGCTTTGTAGTTAGACCCATTCCAGCCCGCACCTTCTTTCGCCTCTGCTGTTCCACGGGTAACCCCGTAACACTATGCTTTCCTGTTTTATATCAGTTTATCTTGTGCAATTGAATAATATAGTCCCATCCCCAAGTCAGCCAAGTTACGTATGATTAGAGATGGGTACTACCGTCTGAAAACCACTATCGACTAATCGGGCGAGAGTCCTTTGGAACTATCGACTGAATAGTCGATTGTTTTCAGTCGAACGAAAGTATTCATTATTTCTAGTCCGACTCGATGGCTGCACGATCAGCGTACTGGCCTTCGGTTCAGAGGGTCCCGGGTTCGGTTCCCGGCCGGGTCGGGGATTTTAACCTCTATGTGTTAACCCTCAAGCACACGCGCCAGATCTTAGGACGCAGACACACGCGTGGGGGTACTTTCCACCCCACGTATCATTGTACTGAAAAATATGAATTACTGTATTAATTGGAGATTTTAAGATAGATTATGTAAGAATGACTCTTTCTGCGGCGATCCAGCCAGACAGGTACAAGAGCGGGGAGAGTACAGAAAAGTTATTTATACATTTCACTAGGAAATAAAATGACCTGGGGTGAATTCCACCCCATACGCGTGTGTTTGAGGGTGAATTGCAATGGCACGAGGGCTGGCTGTATGTGTTGTCTTCATCATCATTTCACCCTCCTCACGACGCGCAGGTCGCCTACGGGAGTCAAATAGAAAGACCTACACCTGGCGAGCCGAACCCCTCCTGGAATATTTCAGGACTAAAAGCCATACGACATTTCATTTCATTTCATTACTTCCTGTCGACAAGACTGAATAGTCGAATGAAAGTATTCATATAACGCAAGTAGTCAGTCGTTCTATGAAAAACATTAGAATGTTTCCAGTCGAAACTCTCCGTATCAAAAGTGGAGAGTCGTACTTTTACGAATTTGACTTATTTTAACGCAATTTACCAAAAATTAGAAATCACTTTTATAGACACCAATTAGAACAAAATTAATGTTATATTAAGTGACTTACAAATGTATTCAAAGGGAGCCACGTTCGCAGCCGAGAAGTCCACTCCGCTCCAGATTGGGAATAAGGAGCTGCACCACCTGGAGATGCCAGGTTCGTATTCCATTCACAGCGGATACCGAATACTTAATGTAGTTTTCCATGGGGTGTTCTACATTCACTCCTGGCAAATGCCACAATAGTACTGTACCTTGGGCATATACCCCAATCCTGGACTGAAATGATCATACTATCGAGGAACTCACAGTTGCCCAGGTTAAAATGCGATTTACGCAGTCGTCCATACACGGGGCTAATAAATAAAGAGATGCCCTTAATATAAACCAACATCATACGAAAGGCCTTTTTTGGTGTTAACTGGACAGTGAAACGTAAAAAGACGACAATGAGGCTCTATTCCCAAACAATGCTAACAATAATATGTAAAACTTGTTGCTGTAGTACACAATCAGGATATATACGAGAACTAGCTGATGTACCCGTGCTTCGCTACAGGATTCTCAGAAAGACTGATTCTGTGGTTTTCCTAACTGAAGTCAATATCAGAGAGAGAGTCATTCCCGTACAGACAATGAAGGCCCCTGGAGGGGTGGAAGGTAAAGGCTTCCACTATCTGTAACCTCGGCACTTGGTGGGGTAGAGTGGTTAGCTCTACGCCCGGCCTTCTTTGCCCCCCAGAAATTAACCTGATATTCATTTTTATATAGGCTGAGTGAACCTCAGGACCATGTGCACCTCCGGAAGTGGAAACGTACTTTCTTAAAATTTACGACTTCCTGACGGGGATTCGAACCCACGTCCTTCCGGGCGAACCGAGTACACCTTTACCGCCTCGGCCAGGCTACATAGGTCAATAAAAAAACGTCAGTAGGAATGTAGCGACTAAAACCAATGTTATCATATAAAATACTCGATCAAATAAAAATACTGAACACTTTCTCACTTTTAACGAACAGTAGTACGGTGCCGATCTAACAGTCCAAAGTTTCAGAGCTGGAATGACCAGGCCGCAGACAGCAGTGAATACTCCTCTGCCATTATTCCGTGAAATATGCACACTGATCATTCCAATCAGTGCCTCAGAGTAGGGATTGAATAGCTGGAATACGATGATGAACCAGTGTTACGTACCAGTAGTATCCAGCAGTATCAGAAAATTTATGAACCAAAGGAATGGCATGCTGAAGAAGAATGTTATCTAACTCCCCAGTCACTTCCCGCAAATATTCAGCCAAGCTGTTACACTCGGTACTACCGGGCGATTTGGCCGTGTGGTTAGGGGCACGCAGCTGTGAGCTTGCATCCGGGAGATGGTGGATTCGAACCCCACTGTCGGCAGCCCTGAAGAGGGTATTCCGTGGTTTCTCATTTTCACACCAGACAAATGTTGGGCTGTACCTTAATTAAGGCCGAGGCCGCTTCCTTTACACTCCCAGCCCTTCCCTATCCCATCGTCGCCATAAGAACAATCTATTTCGGTGCGACGTAAAGCAGATTTTAAAAACTCTGTATGCAGCAGTAATCCTACCTATCGCAGATGAGCGGCAACAGAAGACACAAAGCACATCACAACAAACAATGGTCAATGATATGTTATTGTTATCAATTTTATGAACTTTCTCTATTGTAGCTCTTCACATTTAGTTTTCTTTCGAGTCTGCGATATTAGGGCGTCTTATAAAATTATTTTTAGCGTAGACGGTATTTCCTCATTCTCCGACTTTACACACCCCTAAAAGTTCGGTTTACCTATTTTCTCGTTACTCGGCGCTGATATGGACTGAGTAACAAAAATCGAAATCCATGAATATCTCTGTGATCATAGCCGGGACGATAACAATGTGTAAGACATACATGGTCGGAAATTTAATGCTATATAACTTTTTTTTTGCTAGGGGCTTTACGTCGCACCGACACAGATAGGTCTTATGGCGACGATATACAGGGTGTTAGGTGTATACGTGCAGATATTAAGCTAGTCGGCTAAGAAAAATACATCTCATAATATATGCTATGTACTTTTTACCTTGTCCTATTAGTTTGCCCATTACTGAGCCAAATATTTCAGGACCTAATGTGTTTTGAACGGCCGTAGCAGGATACGCCGGTGATGTCATTCTGTCCACGCGTAGCGGAAGTACAGTAGCCGAGTATAGGGCTTGTTGAACCTGTTTCTTATCGCAGGCCAACACATGTTGTTGTGCACTTCCCCTAAAGGCTTGGCAAGTAGAAGAGGATGACTCACGTGCCAGGTCACTTACTGTACTCGAAAACCGGTGTAGGGTACTCTGTGTGAAAAGTACACAGATTCCTTACAGTGACGTCGAAGATCCGTACAAGCACATACGTGCGAATCAAGTGTTGTGTATTTGTGTGCGATTTTTAAGACGTCAATGGCATTACTCAGTGATCCAAGCTGACAAAATGAAAGGAAATGGTTAATAAGTAAATGAAATATGGGCGCAACATTTCTGTGCTGTTATTGCGACAGTCTACGATGAATTTCTGACAATAGACAATGCGGGCTGTCTATGCTTATTCATAAACTTTTTAGGTCATTGAAAGGACGGTGGACACTGAAAGAAAAGGCTATAAGTATTCAGTGAAATTGTTATTAATGAGACAAATTTCAAAAACCGTAGTTGCATCCATCGTGAACATTGCTCGAAGGAAAAAGACCTACTGTGGAATTGCCGCCGGGCATTTCTAATAGAAGGCTTATTCTTCTTTTCCCTAATCTGTTTACCCTCCAGGGTTGGTTTTTTATGGGACTCAGCCTCAAGGGTAGTGTCCTGGAGCGTGAGACATTGGATCGGGGATACAACTGGGGAGAATGACCAGTACCTCACCCAGGCGGCCTCACCTGCTATGCTGAACAGGGGCCTTGCGGGGGTATGGGAAGATTGGAAAGGATAGACAAGGAAGAGGGAAGGAAGCGGCCGTGGCCTTAAGTTAGGTACCATCCCGGCATTTGCCTGGAGAAGGGGGAACTACGGGAAACAACTTTCAGGATGGCTGAGGTGGGAATTTGACCTCCCGAGGCTAAGTGGACCCCGTTCCAGCCCTCGTACCACTTTTCAAATTTCTTGTCAGAGCTGGAAATCGAACCCAAGCTTCGGGGGTGGCAGCTAATCACACTAACCACTGCACCACAGAGGCGGACGGAAGGCTTATTACTGAACAGTAAGTACCGATAGGTAAAATGATGACTGTAATGGACCCGTTTAATTAGAACTTCCGTAAAAATATTATTACTACTACTACTACTACTAATAATAATAATAATAATAATTAATGTATGAAGGCTTTCACGGCCGGTGTCAATATAATAAAATTCTTCCGGGCTGTTATGCCGTGGTCCACTCCTCTCGCTTCTCCCAGACGTTTCGACTACTGCTGCGGTAGTCATCTTCTGTGGCGTCGTGTAGATACGCTCTCCTGTATCCCGCTGGCGACTGCAAAAGTTGTTTGGGAAGCAGCTGTATTTATATGTAAGTGTGTGGCCTCCAATTGGTTCGCGCTGTGCAAACCGACATCTGATTGACTATCTGAAAGCACGACCTCCGATTGGGTCGCGCCGAGCAGCTTGACGTTTGGTTGGCTATCTGAACACACGACCTCTGATTGGTTCGCGCCGGGCATGGATTCTGACTGGGTCGCTCCGAGAAGTCTGTCGTCTGATTGGATCTCGGAGTGCACGACCTCCGATTGGGTCGTGTCGAGCAATGGATCCTCTGGTTGGTTGACTGTAATGTCCCTGATCTTAGTAAACTTCGGCCGTACGTTATATAAAGGGGTGTACCAGGCCTTGCTGAGTTTCAGTCCTTCCTCCTTTCTATTAAAGTTATCTGGATGTTTATGTATTTCGATTGCTTCCCTGTAGAGACGGGCGTGAAAGTGGGATGTTGTGGCCAGTATGTCAGTATCCTCGTAACGGATCTCATGATTTCCGTCAAGCAGTGCATGCTCCGCTACTGCTGATTTGTCGTATTGTCCCAAGCGACAATTCCTTTTGTGCTCCGTCAGGCGAGTATTGACACTTCTGCCAGTCGTGCCAATATAAACAGCTCCACAGCTGCAAGGTATCCTATAGACCCCAGTAGATGTTAAAGGGTCACGTGGATCTTTGGCAGAACGTACCATGTTCCGTAGCTGTTGGGTCGGCTGAAAAATGGTTTTAACTTCGTGACGTTCAAGGAGCCTTCCAATACGATCCGTGACGTCCCGTATATACGGCAAATAAGCGATACCCTTCTTCCTGGGTTCTTCTCGCTTACTATTCGCTGGCTGTCTTCTGGGGTGGAGTGCTCTCCTGACCTCTTGTACCGTGTAGCCATTAGTTTGTAAGGCTAGATCAAGATGCCGTAGTTCCTTCTCGATGTACTCTGGTTCACAGACACGAAGGGCGCGATCCACCAAAGTCTTCATCATGGCGCGCTTCTGCCCAGGATGGTGATTCGAATTTTTGTTTAAATATCGGTCTGTGTGTGTTGGTTTTCGGTATACTTGATGCCCTAGGGATCCATCATTCTTCCTCTTCACCAGCACGTCCAGGAAAGCTAATTCTCCATCCTTTTCCTTCTCCACAGTGAATTGTATACGAGGATGAATACTGTTCAGATGGGTAAGAAAACCGTCAAGTGCCTCCTCTCCATGTCCCCATATTACAAAAGTGTCATCAACAAAGCGGAACCAACAGCTGGGTTTATTTACAGCAGTCTGCAGGGCTTCCTCTTCAAAGAACTCCATATAAAAATTAGCAATAACAGGGCTAAGTGGGCTTCCCATGGCAACACCGTCTGTCTGTTCATCTTGTTAGTTTTGACGTCGTCTCGCTGTTCACTATGGTACCAATCAAGGATACTCTTGAACATATTCAACATCTCTTTGCAGAGGAGACAATAGTTTTATTTGAACATGTACTTACGACGACATTTTTCCAATGGAAACATGAATTTTATGAACAGACAGACGGTGTTGCCATGGGAAGCCCACTTAGCCCTGTTATTGCTAATTTTTATATGGAGTTCTTTGAAGAGGAAGCCCTGCAGACTGCTGTAAATAAACCCAGCTGTTGGTTCCGCTTTGTTGATGACACTTTTGTAATATGGGGACATGGAGAGGAGGCACTTGACGGTTTTCTTACCCATCTGAACAGTATTCATCCTCGTATACAATTCACTGTGGAGAAGGAAAAGGATGGAGAATTAGCTTTCCTGGACGTGCTGGTGAAGAGGAAGAATGATGGATCCCTAGGGCATCAAGTATACCGAAAACCAACACACACAGACCGATATTTAAACAAAAATTCGAATCACCATCCTGGGCAGAAGCGCGCCATGATGAAGACTTTGGTGGATCGCGCCCTTCGTGTCTGTGAACCAGAGTACATCGAGAAGGAACTACGGCATCTTGATCTAGCCTTACAAACTAATGGCTACACGGTACAAGAGGTCAGGAGAGCACTCCACCCCAGAAGACAGCCAGCGAATAGTAAGCGAGAAGAACCCAGGAAGAAGGGTATCGCTTATTTGCCGTATATACGGGACGTCACGGATCGTATTGGAAGGCTCCTTGAACGTCACGAAGTTAAAACCATTTTTCAGCCGACCCAACAGCTACGGAACATGGTACGTTCTGCCAAAGATCCACGTGACCCTTTAACATCTACTGGGGTCTATAGGATACCTTGCAGCTGTGGAGCTGTTTATATTGGCACGACTGGCAGAAGTGTCAATACTCGCCTGACGGAGCACAAAAGGAATTGTCGCTTGGGACAATACGACAAATCAGCAGTAGCGGAGCATGCACTGCTTGACGGAAATCATGAGATCCGTTACGAGGATACTGACATACTGGCCACAACATCCCACTTTCACGCCCGTCTCTACAGGGAAGCAATCGAAATACATAAACATCCAGATAACTTTAATAGAAAGGAGGAAGGACTGAAACTCAGCAAGGCCTGGTACACCCCTTTATATAACGTACGGCCGAAGTTTACTAAGATCAGGGACATTACAGTCAACCAACCAGAGGATCCATTGCTCGACACGACCCAATCGGAGGTCGTGCACTCCGAGATCCAATCAGACGACAGACTTCTCGGAGCGACCCAGTCAGAATCCATGCCCGGCGCGAACCAATCAGAGGTCGTGTGTTCAGATAGCCAACCAAACGTCAAGCTGCTCGGCGCGACCCAATCGGAGGTCGTGCTTTCAGATAGTCAATCAGATGTCGGTTTGCACAGCGCGAACCAATTGGAGGCCACACACTTACATATAAATACAGCTGCTTCCCAAACAACTTTTGCAGTCGCCAGCGGGATACAGGAGAGCGTATCTACACGACGCCACAGAAGATGACTACCGCAGCAGTAGTCGAAACGTCTGGGAGAAGCGAGAGGAGTGGACCACGGCATAACAGCCCGGAAGAATTTTATTATAATAATAATAATAATAATAATAATATCTTTACGTTCCACTAACTAATTTTCACGGTTTTCGGAGACGCTGTAATGCCAGAATTTTTTATCGCAGTATTTTTTAATGCAAATTAATCTACAGACACGAGACTGACGTATTTGAGCACCTTCAAATACCACCGGACTGAGCCAAGACCAAGTCTCCCAAGTTGGGTTCAGAAGGCCAGCACTTTACGCAGTGCTGCACCAATCATCTTGCCGGGCTGAGTGGCTCAGGCGGTTGAGGCACTGGCCTTCTGAGTCCAGTCTTGACAAGGTGCTCAAATACGTCAGCCTTGTGTCAGTAGATTTACTGGTACGTGAAGAACTCCTATCGTATTAAATTCCTGCAAATCCGCGTCTCCGAAAACCGTGAAAAGTAGTTAGTGGGACGTAAAGCCAATGACATTATTATCATCATCTTACCTGCACAGTTCATAGGGGTATCTTACCTGGAGTTCCTCATAGGTACGTTATTAGAGCTTTCACAGGACGCCCCGTTTCGACTACGCCGAAACATGTGGTTTTTACACGATGGTCCACCACCTGATATAAGCCGCTTACTGCGTGATCATTTGGATCAGTCCTTTGGTCTATGGCGAATAGGACGACATGGACCCATCAATTGGCCCGCCAGATCTCCAATGGATATTACGGAAGACTGGATTCGGAGAAGTGATTTTCTTTTGTTAGTTGCTTTACGTCGCACCAACACAGAGAGGTCTTATGGCGACAATCGGACAAGAAAGGCCTAGGAATGGTAAGAAAGTGGTCGTGGCCTTAATTAAGGTTCAACCCCCCCAATGCCTGGTGTGAACTTGGGAAACCACGGAAAACCATCTTCAGGGCTGCCGACATTGGGGTTCGAAGCCCCAATCTCCCGGATGCGAGCTCACAGCTGTGCGCTCCTAACCGCATGGCCAACTCGCCGGGTACGGAGAAGTGAAGCCTGCAGAGTAGTCCAGGGAGGTCACTTGAACAATTGCTACGTGTTTCACATTGGTATGTCAGATGTTACACCATTTCTGCAGCGTATTGAGTTGGGAGTTCAGTTCTCAATCGATGTAGTATTTTGAGTCTCGATAGTTCGATATTCTCATAAATCCGAGCAGAAAAATTGAAGTACCGGTAACAAAAATTATAAATCTAGAGTTTCAGTTCGCGATTGCATTGTACGTAGCGCAAGCTGAACACAACACACGGAAGACGTGCTTGTTAAAACGCTAGATATTGACCTTGAACACAGCATGGCAGTTCTTCATTCTACACTGTACTGGTTTGGGTACATTGCGTGTGTGTGTCTGTTGATGTGCATGTTTGATGTTTATACACAAAACCTGTTTGTTACACTTTGTCCTCTAGTGCTAACCACAATACGAAGATACACCTGACTCATCGCAAAGAGACCTGGTTCTGGTCTTACGCATACTATCCTGTAGTAAACTACTGCGAGCGATGTAGGCACGGGTGAAGTACATTTCATCTTGTTTCCTCCTACACCACGCATATTTTACTATTTTCTTCCCTGCCTTTCAGCTCCTAATGACCTGATAATACCGGTAATGTTATTTGCTTTACGTCCCACTAACTACTCTTACTGTTTCTGGAGGCGCTGAGGTGTTGTAATTTAGTCTCGCAGGAGTTCTTTTTACGCGCCAGTAAATCTACCGACACGAGGCTGACTTATTTGAGCATCTTCGAATACCATCGGACTGAGCCAAGATCGAGCCTGCCAAGTTGGGGTCAGAAGGCCAGCGCCTCAACCGTCTGAGCCACTCTGCCCGGCAGCAAAAAATATTATTATTATTATTATTATTATTATTATTATTATTACCGGGCGAGTTGGCCGTGCGGTTAAAGACGCATGGCTGAGAGCTTGCATCCCGGAGTTAATGGGTTCGAATCCCACTGTCGGCAGACCAGAAGATGGTTTTCCGTGGTTTCCCATTTTCACACCAGGCAAATGCTAGGGCTGTACCTAAATTAAGGCCACGGCCGCCTCCTTCCAACTCCTAGGCCTTTGCTATCCCATCGTCCTATATAAGACCTATCTGTATCGGTGCGTCTCACTGACACAGATAGGTTTTATGGCGACAGATATAATTAAGGACTAGGATCGGGAAGGAAGCAACCGTGGTCTTAATTAAGGTACAGCCCTAGCATTTGCCTGGTGTGAACATGAAAAACCACGGAAAATCATCTTTAAAGCTGCCGACAGAGGGATTCGAAGCCAGTGCATCCCGAATATTGGATACTGTTCGAACTTTAGCGACTGCTACTATCAAGCTCGGTGATGATTTAAGAGTGGATTTCTGCCGCTGGTTAATTGATCAAGCACTCAATCCAGAATTTCTGTCAAGTGTATTAGTGACACATAAGGCAATTTTTATAGAAGGAGTGTTTAATATTTAGTATACCAAGGCAACCTCTAGCACCGGCTCTCAATTAATATCTGGATGGATGCAGTGAGAAGTCTGTCTCTTTGACCAATCGTCTTTTTATTAGCGTTATTTTGCTTTACGTCACACATACTTTTTATACCGTTTTCTGAGACGCTGAGGTGACGAAATTTCATATCGCAGGAGTTCATTTACGTGCCAGTATTTCTGCGACACGAGACTGACGTATGTGTGCCCCATCAAATATCATCAGACTGAGCCAAGATTGAACCTGCCAAGTTGGAGGTCGGAAGATAAGGACCTCAACGGTCTCAGACACTCAGACCGGTACCAATCACCTTACTTGCATAAATTTGATCGGTGTAGCTTTCCTTATGGTGACGATGGGACGGGAAAGGGCTAGTATCGGAAAGGAAGCGATCGTGGCATTCATGACGTTACAGCCCCAGCATTTGCCTGGTGTGAACATGGAAAACCACGGTAAACCACCTTTAGGGCTGCCGACAGAGGGGTTGGAACCCACTATATCCCACTCATGAGCTGTGGAATATCCCCATTCAATAGGACAAGGCAGTTCCCAGCACCGGTTCTAATTAATATCAGGATGGGTGTAGTTGGAGGTCGGTTACATCTTTTTATTAATGTTATCTTGCTCCTGTACAGTAGATACAGTACGTTACTGGAGCTTTCAGAGGACGTGTCGCTTCGACTACGCCGAACCACGTGGATTTTACACGATGGTGCAGACATTTCCTCAACGGTAGACAGGACGATGTGGAACTATCAATTGGCCAGCCCTTATTCCAGTGGATTGTTATGCCTGGGGGGACATGAGAAACAAAGTATACCGAACTGAGGTAACCACTTCGGAAGACCTCCGTGAACGTATGTTTAAGCACCAGAGGATATTCTGAACCACAGTGGTGTCTTGGCTCGAATGACAAGTTGCTTTACGTCGCACCGACACACATAGGTATTATAGCGATGACGGGGCAGGTAAGGGTTAGGAGTGGGAAGGAAGCAACCATGGCCTTAATTAAGGTACAGCCCCAGCATTTGCCTCGTGTGAAAATGGGAAACCACGGAAAACCATCTTCAGGGCTACCGACAGTGGGGTACGAACCCACTATCTCCCGAATACTGGATACTGGTAGCACTTAAGCGACTGCAGCTATCGAGCTCGGTGTACCAGTAAATATACCGACACGAGGCTGACGTATTTGAGCACCTTCAAATACCACTGCACGGGGCCAGGTTCTAACATGCGAAGTTGGAGTCAAAAGGCTGGCACCTCAACCGTTTTAGCCACTCAACCAGGCAGGAAGCACGAAATGTAGGTACGTTTAATTTACTTAGTTGTATAATATGTCCATTTTTCGTTTAAAACAAAACGTTCGATGTGCTTCGATAATTCAATTCTGATTCTACTCATATGGATATCCTATGCCATGCATTTGTTCGTTGGCGCAAGGAACTGTCTTCCTTCTTCTACCTTTACGCAATGCACAACGGGGATCGTACCGCATTTCACGTCCCGGCGTGCGTATCCCAACCAATAATTATATCACACGCTCGTACTGGTCGCGCACCGACACAGGTTTTCAGGTCATTTCCATACTCACTAGACCACACGGCTGACGACCACAGATATCCCTATCCCCTAAAGGACGTAACAGCAAATGAACCAGTATTAACGCTGAGAATTCAATACATCTCCAGGGTCCGAAACCGATAACTAGTGTTGTCTGAAACCCCTAAGACGGAAACTAAATACTAACAACATCAAACCAGTCTGGCGATAATGTAACGTAACATGTTGTAGACTGGTAGCCTTCAGCTGTTACCGTAGGTCAGTTGCTCGTAAACATAAAACCAGTTTGGCAAGTATATTACGTAACATCTCGTGGCATTGAATAGGGAGCGCTCAGCTGTCACAGTAGTCCATTTGCTCTTAAACATAAACAGAACAGAAACCAGTTTGGCAGGGATGGCGCGTGACTTGCCTGTTATCAAAGGAAAGCTATTCATTCACAAGAACAAGGCATACTACCTATTCTAAAAACATCGTACCCCTTTGCTCTCGAAAATAACTTCCGAGGATTACTAAAAGTTTGATATATAGTGGTTCGTCACATCGTTCTCTATTGCTACAATAAATATCTGCACGTATACACCTAACACCCTGTATAACTTTAGTTATGTAGTATTTATCAATACGACCACTAATAACATCAATATTTGAGAATAAAATTATAGGCCTTCCCCTAAACTAACATTTCACTCAACGTGAATACAATTATTTATAACCTAGATGATAGCGAACTATTCCCCGACTTTGTATACCGATTTTCATTAAGATATGACCGTTAATAACAAATATTTGAGACTTAAATTTTAGGCCTTCCCCTAAACTACCGTTTTTCTCAGCGTCAATACAATTATTTATAGTCTAGATTGTAGGGACTTGTTCCTTTACTTTGCCTACTGATTTTCATTAAAATAGACCACTAATAACATGAATATTTGAAAATTACATTTTAGACCTTCCCCTAAACTACCATTTCACTCAGTGTGAATAAAATTATGTATGGCCTAGATTGTAGCGACTAATTCCCCAACTTTACATACCGATTTTCATGTAATTCTCTTCAGCCATTTTCTCGTGATGCGTGTACAGACAGACAGACAGACAGACAGACAGACAGACAGACAGACAGACAGACAGACAGACAGACAGACAGACAGACATTACGGTAAAGTAAAAAGTGCATTTCCTTGTTACTGTGAACATGGCCGATACAGAAATACCATTTATTTCAAATTCTGAACAATGTACAGACAAAACTCTTATTTTATATACGTAGATAGCCAAACACACTACTACGCTACTACTCTATTTTCTAGCTTATTATAGTTATGAATAACGTAATTAATATAAACAAATATACAACGAAACGAAGAGCACATAAACGACAAGAGAAAATCGCCATATCAAGTAGGTACCTATAAAGTTAACAAATATATTACATATTCGAAGCGACCATAAACCGATAGTTCCATTCGCTTCCACGTAGCTGTGACGGGAGTGCGACTGAATTCAGTCGACTTGTTTTTTAAAGTACTCGACTGTTACGATAGTTTAAACTATCGACTAGTTCGATAGTTATCAGTGAACTCAATGATTTAACTTCGCAGTGGCGTTCCTAAAGTGATGGTACACTCAGGAGCAAGACCGGTCTGCTATGAAATGCTTAGTCGAGTACAAGGGTCGCGTCATGTTCGCTGACTGCCCTAAGTGGAACCGAGTCTAAATCAGTCCTGTGCTCCCTAAACCTAACATATGGGAGAGCTTCCTAGTTTGCAGAGTACACGACTGTACTCACTAAACCTACAAGGTAGCCTCTGGCTCATGTACCTTACCTCGGCTCGCTGCCAGGCCTCGGGGGATGGTGGACCCATTACTGTTGAGAGCATGTTGAACGTCCTGTATGAGACACAGGGGGAGTGTCGCACCACACACATACACTCTAAAGGCTTAAAGACCCTCAACCACGCTGGGATTTGTACTCTCGTCTCCTTTTATTGGGACCAATTGAATCGAGACTTGTACTGCAGTACAGTACCTGTCAGAAGTTTAACACCACCGCGTAAAATGACAGTAAATCCATCTTCACGTTACTTAATAATCAGTATTTCCAAACAACTTTTATTCACAATATTTTAAATCAATATATCTTATGGCTGCGGATCATGTTAAAATAAATGACCATGTATCGTGCATTTTAAAAACACTTAAAGATTTCACTATCGTAACGAACGTTATCTTACATATTTGCAGCAACTTTTACAGGTATTGTAGAGAGAAATGCTTATCCTATGGCTATCCATTTTCCTGATAACCAGCTCTAATGTGAATTCCCTCTTTGTAGAAAATGGAAAAAGACAGGGAGGTGATTTTGGAAGTGATAAGGAAGAAAACAAAGCCAAGATGTACAGTCCAATTCAATACTGTATTTATTTATTTATTTATTTATTTATTTATTTATTTATTTATTTATTTATTTATTTATTTATTTATTTATTTATTTGGTAAACCAAAACAGCGAGAGGCCGAATTAGAGAGTTCCGCAATGAAAAATATATTTATAATGGAGCAGCACAATGCAAACCTTAAAATAAGTGAAAAAAACAATGAGGAAAATTTATCTAATGACAAAAGTAGCAGAAGGATATTAGAAGCTAACAGAATAACTGTAGAGACACAACAAATAACAGTAAAGCATAAAGGCAAAAGAAAAGAACGAGGAAAATTAAAGAATGAAAGTAAAACGAAAAGAACAACGTATAGCCAGGCACAGTAAGATAAATAAAGATATGACACATAAGTAACGGCATATTACAGTTTTAAAAAATGCATTATGTACAATGGAGCGGACAGCAATGGAAAAAGAAAAAAAGTAATATGAAGAAAATGGTTAAGTTAAGGAAAAATCGATTAAAGGTGGCATACGAAGAACAGATATCTAGTTCCTGTCAGAAGATACAGAGTTAAGGAGGGTTGTAATGCGAATACATTTATTTGAACAAGAGTGAGGCCGGAATATGGAATACGAAGGGATGGATTTATCCTGGTTTTGCGAGCTGGGACATGTAGGGAAAAGAAGGATGCAGGTTCAGGAGAACGAAATAAACCGTTAACAGCGACATATATGGAAATGTAAGGTCGGCTACTTTCCTGCGAGTAGATAACGGGTGAATTTTAACCTATCCAGCATCTGATTGCTGCTCGAGTTTCGACAATCAGATACACGAGCTCTAACAACGGCACAGAAGAATGACTGTACGCGGTCAATGTGATACAAATTAGTGGGTGAAGAGGTAGACGAAATGGAAGACGCGAATTCAATAACCGGTATGATGTAAAATGTCAGAAATGGTCAGGAATGGAATTGATGAAGCCCCCATTTAGCGGTGAGGATAGGAACTGTGTCGGTTGCCGACGCATGTCACTCCTTTTGGACAATGATTAATGATTAACAGATGAAATTACATTGGAGGGTGTTGCTGGAATGAAAGACTACCGGGAAATCCATTGTACTCGGAGAGAAACCTGTCCCGCCTCCTCTTTGCCCAGCACAAAACTCACATGGAGGGACCGGGATTTGAACCACGGAACCCAGCAGTGAGAGGCCGGTGTGCTGACATTTGAGCCACCTACAACAGAACCTAAGGCTCCATTAGGTCCGCATCTACTGTACATGTTTACCACGATACTGTATGGAAAAGAAGTAAGGACACTTCTCAGACTTTCTGAGCAATTTCCTTATCTGCATGAAGATGCTTCTCGCACGTTCGATGCGTTTCCGAATTCCTTGACTGCACTCAATTTGAGGTAACATTCTACGTACTGGTATTGCCGAAAGTAAGCTGCGCTTGGACGTCTTGCTGCTTACTAACAACCATTTGTTATTATATTACTATTAGTGTGATTAGCTGCCTTCCCCGGAGGCTCGGGTTCAATTCCCGGCTCTGCCACGAAATTCGAAAAGTTGTACGAGCGGTTGGACGGGGTCCACCTACCCTCGGGAGGTCAACTGAGTAGAGGGGGATTCGTTTCCCACCTCAGCCATCCTCGAAGTGGTTTTCCGTGGTTTCCCACTTCTCCTCCAGGCAAATTCCGGGATGGTACCTAACTTTTTTGTTTTTGATAGGGGCTTTACGTCGCGCCGACACAGATAGGTCTTATGGCGACGACAGGATAGAAAAGGCCTAGGAGTTGGAAGGAAGCGGCCGTGGCCTTAATTAAGGTACAGCCCCAGCATTTGCCTGGTGTGAAAATGGGAAACCACGGAAAACCATTTTCAGGGCTGCCGATAGTGGGATTCGAACCTACTATCTCCCGGATGCAAGCTCACAGCCGCGCGCCTCTACGCGCACGGCCAACTCGCCCGGTACCTAACTTAAGGTCACGGCCGCTTCCTTCCGTCTTCCTTCCCTACCCCTTCCAAACTTTCCACCCCCGCAAAAGGCCCCTCTTCAGCATATCAGGCGAGGCTGCCTCGACGAGGTACTGGGCCTCCTTCCCAGTTGTATTCCCCAACCCAAAGTCTCACGCTCCAGGACACTGCCCTTGAGGTGGTAGAGTTGGGATCCCTCGCTTAGTCCGAGAGCAAAACCATCCCTAGTTGGTAAACGGATTAAGAAAGAAAGAAAGAAAGAAAGAAAGAAAGAAAGAGTATTACTATTATCATTTTAGTTAGTTCAGCCACAATGGTCAATGAACGATAACGTTTTTCATGAAATTAAAATGGTGAATTGAATTAATGATTGTCTTGTAAGACATTATATTTGGTCATAAATGATAACGTAATAAATCGTCTCGAGTGGCGAGAGCGCTGCCTAAACTAAGAGAATTTAATACAGAAAAAAAATTCTAAACCACATTGCAGACGTTTTGTGTCAGAGTCTCCTCCTGTGGAATTTAGTAAGCGCTAATCAAACAAGTGTGAAATGTAGTTCAAAAATTATGAAGCGCGAAGTTACTAAGTTCTAAGGTGACAAAGGAGAACTACTAAAATCATAATTTGTCTTACTTGTTAATAACATACCAATTCACAATCACTGACAGCTTACACAATGTAAACAGTTCCGTACATATATTCGCATGGTTTAAAGTGATTAAAAGAACCTGAGGATGTTCTTGTAGAACGAAACATGTCGATTATTGTTTGTTATTGTGTGTTATTTTTACAGCTACGTTATAGTTTTATATGTGTTACAATTAGCGTCTTCGACACATTGAAAAGTTTTAAAGTAACGCCATAATTCATGTCTCACTTTTCTTTAAAATTAATTATGTCCGTTTTAAAACAGCTTTGAGTTCCTTAGGCGAGAAAATCTTCCTTCGAACGGTATTTTAAGAGAAATAATTATGTTTTACGTTTGAAGAAGATTTTAAGAAAGTAAGTTACGCGTTTTACGCTCAGGTAAGGCAAGGAGGTGTGTTGCTGCTTTACGAAGGAATCATGGCCTACTGCTCTCCCGCTGGAGCTATAACCGCAAACACGCCGGAAGTCAGGAGGCCATTTCTCAGGTTTCCAACTGCACGCAACAAAACGAGCCGTTACTTCTTCCTTGTATACACTCTAGTTATTTCTTACAACGCTACATCATTCTCGTCTGAGTCCACTAAAAATTCGACTTCCCGTCACGATCATGTCGTCAACCTGTGTAATTGTTTCAGAATTCTAAATGCAGTAAACTTACGAGCATAATGCATAGGCTATAAAAATTATTTGACATGTTCTCCTCTTCTTGGACATTATTTGAGACCCTTAATGGATGGTATACTATATGCTGGTAGGCACGAACTGTTCAGTATTCATTCTTTCATGTATGGATTCAAATTGCTGTAACAGTCACCTACGCATGTGATCTGCATATCTTAACATTCTAAAAAGCGCGGAATACGAGTTAATGAAAATAGGAAACAGGTTTATGGCTGCTACAAATGACCGTATTCAAAACTGAAATTATAATTTGGTCTCATACAAACATCATATCACCAAGTAGAGAAAAAGTTATGACTTTACAGTTCATCTGAGGATGTGCTTATTAAACTTCACAGAATACCTTGCTGCCGGGCTGAGTAGCTCAGACGGTTGAGGCGCTGGCCTTCTGACCCCAACTTGGAGGGTTCGATCCTCGCTCCGTCTGGTGGAATATGAAGGTGCTTAAATACGTCAGCCTCCTGGCGGTAGATTTACTGGCACGTGAAAGAACTCCTGCGGCACTAAATTCCGGCACCTCGGCGTCTCCGAAAACCTTAGAAAAGTGGTTAGCGGAACGTAAAGCAAATAACATTACCGTATTAGAATACCTTGCTTCTTTGCGAGGCTGGGAGTGGTCAAAGAGTGATCCAAGGAGCTCTCAAATTTGGAGAGTGGGTTGGCGACCACGAGGCCCCTACCAGAGTCTGACATTACTTCCACGTGCTTTTAATAACGCTCCTCTCTTTTAATTTCTGTTTGGACTGGATTCACGTCACACTGACACAGATAGGTTTTATGGTGACGATGGGATGGAAAGGGCTAGAAGTTGGAAGGAAACGGCCGTGGCCTTAAGGTACAGCCCCAGCATTTTTCTGGTGTGAAAAAGGGAATCCAGAAAAAACATCTTCAGGACTGCCGACAGTGGAGTTCGAATCCACTATCTCCCGAATACAAGCTCACAGCTGCGAGCTCCTAAAGGCACAGCCAACTCGCCTTAACCTTTCTTGGTCAACTTATTATTTTCCGACCACGATAGTATTACATTTCCGAGGTCTGGGGCGTCTTTTTTTTTCTCTCTCTTTTTTTCTCTCTACACCCTCTGTGGATCTTGATTTTCTTTTGCTGGTGCGCTCATTCTTCAAAGGACCACTTCCAATTCTTTCCTCAGAATAGTGTTAAGAAAATACAACTGCCCTCTAGGTGGTGGTGGTGGTGGTGATTATTGTTTTAAGACGAAGTACAACTGGGCAGCCATCCTCTATATAACACTAATCAGAGAGAAAGAATGAAAGGGGTCCGACACTTCGAAAAATGAAGGTATCGGCCAAAGGAAGACAAGGGCCACGAAGGGCGTGAAAATGAAAGACTTCCTAGCCCTCGCAAACCTAATAGCGTCGGGGTCGGAAAAGAACAAGAGTTGACCAAGAGAGGTCGGATAGGATAGATGAAAGTGGGGAGCCTTACACAAGTAAGTGGAAGCAGTGCCAGATCTCAGCTAAGGACCCCGTGGTCGCCAACCCACGCTCCAGAGTTCAGAGCCCCTGAGGCCCCTTTTAGTCCCCTCTTACGACAGGCAAGGGATATCGTGGATGTTATTCTACCGCACCCACCCACAGGGGGACTGCACTCTTGTATTTCATCTGAAATCTATAATCACCGCCACCATATTCACATTAAAACTTCAATAACTGGAATTTTTAAAATTCTTATACAGAGTGAACCTTAATATAACCGACAAACTCCAAGGACTTATTCCTGACTGGAAATGGAGGAAAAAATGTCCTATGAACATGTGTCCGGAAATGTATCGTTGCGGCGGTAGATGGCACTGACGAATGAAATTTTATCTGACTACTTGCAGTGTGTTTCTCCTGTTGCAGATAGTGTGATTGAAGCAACGTACTGTCGGGAACAAGCCGAGATGGTGTTTGTGTACGGCCAAGCCACTGAAAACGGTCGAGAGGCAGCAAGGCTATACCTAAACAAGTACCGTCAATGACACCAACCACATCACACAACGTTTCAAGCCATTTTTGAGCGTTTGTGTGTTCATGGGTCCTTTCAGACAGCTGAACGTGCAGGGAGGCGGCGGATTGTGCGTACACCAGATCTGGAAGAACAGGTTCTACAGGGCATTGAGACGAACCCTAGTACAAGCTTCAGGCAAGTGGCCCGCCAACGTGGTGAGAGCCAGACTACGATTATGTGTATCCTGCATGACAACCGCTATTATCCCTATCACCTGCAACGAGTGCAAGGATTATCAGTAGCGGATTTCCCTCTACGGGAACGATTTTGTCGGTGGTTTTTGCACCAGGCCATCACAATTATGGGATTTCTGCCGTCAGTCCTCTTTACCGAAGAAGCAACCTTTACCAGAAATGGAATCGTCAATCTGCATAATCGTCATTTGTGGACTACAGAACATCCCCGGGAAATGGTTGAAGCGTCTCAGCAGCATCGGTTCAGCATCAATGTTTGGGCAGGGATTCTTGGTGACTACATACTTGGACCAGTTATTATTCCACAACGCCTCAATGGAGGAACGTATCTGGACTCCGTACAGAACACTCTGCCTCGATTGCTTGAGAATGACCCTTTGTCAATAAGATAGGTTATGTGGTTTCTGCATCTTACAGCACCACCCCACTTCCGCATTACAGTTCGCCAACACCTCAGCAACATCTTCCCCAGGCGCTGGATAGGACGCGGAGGCCCTGTTGCAAGGCCTCCTAGATCACCGGACTTAAACCCCCTAGATGTTTACTTCTGGGGACATCTGGAAAGCGTTGTGTATGCTGAATCAGTTACTGATGTGCAGACCCTTCAACAGTGTGTTCACGACGCCTGTGACGTTATTCGGCGAGAGGCCGGAACGTGCGAAAGTGTGAGGAAATCCATGATACGACGTCTGAACGCGTGCATTACAGCCCATTGGAGACCACTTTGAACATCTGCTGTGAAGTGGATGCGATTCAGCTATGTACTGTGTTCCGGAACTATTTGTTGTCGTTGTACGCACACCGTCCATTTCTGGACACATGTTCGTAGCATCAGGAATCAGCCCCTGCAGTTTGTCGGTTTTTTATTAAAATTTTAACCTGTACATTTCATTCCGTTCGACTCTGCGGTGTAGTGGTTAGTGTGATTAACTGGCATTCTTGGAAGGCTGATTCAATTCCCGGTTCTGCCACGAAATTTGAAAAGTGGTACGAGGACTGGAACGAGGGCCACTGATTAGACGAGTGTTCGATTCCCTCCCCAGTCATTCTCGAAGTGGTCTTCCGTCGTTTCCCAATTCTTCTGCAGGCAAATACCGGGATAGTACCTAACTTAAGGAAACGGCCGCTTCCTTCCTCTTTCTTGTCTATCCCTTCCAATCTCCCCCTCCCCTACAAGGCCCTGTTCAGCATAGTAGGTGAGGCCTCCTAGGTGAGGTATTGGTCCTCCTCCCTAGTTGAATACCCGAACAAATATCTCATGCTATATGCCACTGCCTTTTAGGTGGTAGAGTTGGGATCCCTCGCCGAGTTCGTTGGAGAAACAAACCGAGAAGAATAAATGGATTAAAAAATAACTTACTGTATTTCATTCTACACCAGTTATTTGTCTAGACATCCAAAATTCATTCTGTATATTAAAAGACTTACTAATTCTTCTCCATCTTAGCGTTGTTTTTGTATCTTCTCTCACCTTTCGCATGGTGTTGAGCATTACTTGGTCTCAAGCCGATGATTTTCATTTTCGCCAGCCCTGCTTCAGTCGTTCACGCTCACCATGGCCGTTGTCTCCATAGTGAAAAGCCGAGTTAGCAACCGTGCTGGGAGCTGCACGCAAGCCATGGCTATACTATCGAAAGCGCTTTCCTCGCATTTTATCCACAATTGCCATCATGCCTTTTTTTTTTTTTTTTTTTTTTTTTGCCGAACCGAGATGCTAGTGATGTTGTAGTGATATACCCTTCGACCAGCGAAACATTCGCATCTCCGTTGCATACAGTTGGCGTTCACTGATTTGTCAGATGGCTGGCATTCTACTCTCCTGTAATGCAACTGAGTGTACACGCATGCACAGAAGTGGTGTCGAATTATTAACGAAGCATTGCGTCTTGAAATGTTACACAGTGCTTAAAAACAAATCTCGCGGAGTGTCTATGGGGTAATGTGGGACGACGACGACGATTTTAGACTTAATGAATTGGGCACGTTGTTTTATTAAAACAATTTTGACTTCAAGGAAGCTTTTTAAAACTGGACTAAGACACATTTGTTTGTTACTGCAAGTGTATTCTTCGGCTTATCTGTTTGTAACGTGTCTTTAATGAAATGCCTTCTTAATTTATGTATTGTATGAGCTGAGAATGGGGCCAAGTGAATCGAAACCGGTACTTATCTAATAAATTTGTATATTTTACCGTTTGGAGTGTTGATTGGAGGAACATGCATCGAAAAATTCTCATACAAAAAGGCATTCATCAACACGGAAATGAAAACGATAAATTGCGATCGTGGTAGCTCTGTGTGTGATCTATTAAAAGACCTCTATATATGACAAAGCTTCAAGTCTTTCATCACACATTTATTACTTGCCGCAATTACTCTGTCAAGGTCAGGTTAAGTATAAATTCAGCTGATTTTTTCTCATCCCCCGTAGTTTCGGTTATATAGTTTATTTTCACACTGTTTCTTTTGAAATGTAATTGTAGGGTGCAGCACTTCTGGAGACCTGTGAGGCCAGGCAGGAAAAGAAAACTCTCCGATAATGACTCCGTGTACTGCTCGGCGGCTGACGGAACTGCATGCAGCTCGGAACTTCTAATAATTTTGTGTTTTTGTTTATGTGTTTACGTTTGAAAACTTAAATTTTTTAAATACTACAAGAAATTTTGCGTGTTTTGTATATAGAGATTTTTAAAAATGAGTGCTTCTTATTATTAACGGTGAACTTGAAAATATGAAAACAAAAAAAATTAATTTTCTAAAATATTGATTTTCTTATAGGCTACTCTCCAGATAAGTAAATTATCTAATATTATATGAGCATGTTAAATAAAGTTGTTTGAGTAATATGGTATGCTGCGTGTCCAACTTGTCTCTACCTAAACATGATTACATTTGTTTAAAATGTAAATGTGCAACTCGCCCGGTATATATATATATATATATATATATATATATATATATGAGAGAGAGAGAGAGAGATATCTAGCAGTAACTGTGAGAACGTTTAGGCCTATATTAATTTCAGGTAGACCGGGCGAGTTGGCCGTGCGTGTAGAGGCGCGCGGCTGTGAGCTTGCATCCGGGAGATAGTTGGTTCGAATCCCACTATCGGCAGCTCTGAAAATGGTTTTCCGTGGTTTCCCATTTTCACACCAGGCAAATGCTGGGGCTGTACCTTAATTAAGGCCACGGCCGCTTCCTTCCAACTCCTGGGCCTTTCCTATCCCATTGTCGCCATAAGACCTATCTGTGTCGGTGCGACGTAAAGCCCCTACCAAAAAAAAAAAAGGAAATTCAGGTTGAAAATAAACTGTACTGCAATTTCTGTAATATTTTTGTTCCAATTTTTATCTTAACGTTCCTTCAAATATTAATTTAATCGTCTTCTTATTCTTATTTATCTGTTTACCCTCCAGTGTCCTGCAGCTTCAGACTCTGTGTCGGGGATACAACTGGGGAGGATGACCAGTACCACGCCCAGGCGGCCTCACCTGCTATGCTGAACAGGGGCCTTACTGGGGAATGGGAAGATTGGAAGAGAGAGGGAAGGAAGCGGCCGTGGCCTTAAGTTAGGAGGAGAAGTGGGAAACCACGGAAAACCACTTCCGGGATGGCCGAGATGGGAATCGAACCCACCTCTAATCAGTTGACCTCCGGAGGCTAAGTGGACCCCGTTCCAGCCCTCGTACCTCTCTTCAAATTTCGTGGCAGAGCCGGGAATCCACTCCCGGTCTCCAGGGGTGGCAGTTAATCACACTAACCACTACACCACAGAGGCGGACATATTAATTTATTTTGTGCAAAAATCATAGCTGCGACGAGACTCGAATTCACGTCTACGAGGTTCGTAGACAAATACGGTGACCACTTTGCCACCACTCCGCTCCGCTGTGATGTAACTCCCAAGTATATATGCCTTGCATTGGAATCGGGGATCATCAATTTTTCAGAAGTTATTAGGTTGCGGACCTGACTATACTTTTCATGTAATTTTAGGCGACTATGTTCACGAGTGCAAGAAGAAGTGATTAGAATCCTGCAAAGGATTCCTGCTGCCACTGCAGCATTAACATGGCATTACATTATTTTTCCCGCAATAAAATAATGCTCGAAAACCATTCAAAACACATAAATTATCACATTTTCCCGGTGTTAAGAATATAAGAATAGGCTATATCGAATGTTGTGATATAACAGTCCGTACTTTCATTTTTTAAGCACAGTCGCATAATTTTTAATTAAAAGTAAATGAAATAAAAGCTCGCATTCATCATAACGCTTTTGTTGCCTCTTACTTGACATGTTTACGTATTATCGGTCTCCGCTAACCATAACCTATAATAATGTCAACCATGGGTCTGTGTGACAAAATACTACTTCAACACACCACTAGGAGCGCTTTATGTAGAAAAACAAAAGACGCTCACTGCCAAACGCGTTCAGAAATCTGAAATGTGTTAATTTGTCTTTAACAATTGTTTCGTAACAAATGTTGGAAATGTGTTCGTGAAACAGGGTACTTTTAAACGAAGTGTTAAATTAATAACAATTGTTAGTTAACATTAGTTAAGTAAAATTTAACATACAGTTGGAGAAACCGGGCCTAAAAGGTGAAGAAATTATACATAAACATCTCAGGTCCACAAATTTCCGAAAAACTGATGTATCGCCGATTCCATTGCAACGCATATACTTGGAGAGTTACATTAGTCAACCGGAGTGGTGGCCTAGTGGTCACCGTACTTGTCTGCGAACCTGGAAGATATTTGTCCTCAATTTTTTCGAAAACGAAAGCATAGTGACCTAAACCCTTATACACGAGTTACTGTTTTAGTGTCCCTCCGCAGATAGGTTGAACACAAGGTCTGGATTCTTCTTGTTTTAATGAAATGACATTATTTTGAGTGCATATTTCTTTATTTTCGCGCGTGTTTCTCACATTTGTCCGTCTCTGAGGTGTTGTGGTTAGTATGATTAGCTGCCAACCCCGGAGGCCCGAGTTCGATTCTCGGCTCTACCACGAAATTTGAAAAGTAGTACGAGGGCTGGAACGGGGTCCACTCAGCCTCAGGAGTTCAACTGAGTAGAGGGATTTCGATTCCCTCCTCAGCCATCCTCGAAGTAGTCTTCGGTGGTTTCCCAATTCTCCTCCAGGCAAAGGCCACGGCCGCTTCCTTCCCTCGTTCTTGTATATACCTTTCAATCTTCCCAACCCACTACAAAGCCTCTGCTTAGCATAGCGGGTGAAGCTACCTGGGCGAAGTACTGGTCCTCCTCTCCAGTTCTATACCTCGACCCAAAGTCTCACGCTCCAGGACACTGCTATTGTGGCGGTAGAGGTGGGATCCCTCACTGAGTCCGAGGAAAAAAGCAACCCTGGAGGGTAAACGGATTAAGAAAGAAAGAAAGAAAGAAAGAAAGAAAGAAAGAAAGAAAGATTTCGCACATTTTTAGTGCATATTTGGATGCACAATTTAAAGTATCTTTTTAAAGATTCGGGCACAGGTGGGAAGTTGCTGTATCATCACTAGGGCTCGGATTCATATGCACTAAAAACTCCGAAAATATGCATGCACATATGCACTAAAAATGTTGAAAATATGCACGAAAATATGCACTAAATATAAAACATATTGCAATTACCAAACAAATTATTTAATTTTAACTCAGTGTTAAATTAATAAACAAGTTTCACTCCATATAAAATGATACATGGCAGTAGGCTTCAACAGTTTTTCAATGTTTTCAGCAGTCAATGACATTCTGTTGTCGGACATAAGTAATTTATACGCTGAAAATTATCGTTGTACGTCGACGGACGTAACTGGGCAATACTTGTACACCGGCTCTGAGTGCTGCGAACATCCTTCTGGCACAGACTTTAGGCATTTTTTGCAGTTTAATCTGGTAAAACATTGCAATGTACGAAGAGCAAGTTAACAGATAAACGCAATTGTTTAAGCAAACCTTGGCAGGCAACTGCAGTTGTGGAAAACGTCGTTATCCATTTACCTACTTGTATTGCGACACTGAAAGCACTTTCCTCGATCAGGGAAGGTTTCTCATGTTACCAAGTGATGTGCAACATACAGATTTCATTACATTTTTCATTTCATTCAGAAATCTTAGATAATCGATCACACACAAGAGAAAAATATGTCTGTATATGCACTAATGTTCAAAATATGCACTAACGTTCAAAATATGCATTTGCATATGCGCATACGCATTTTTAAAACTTCCGGGCCCTAATCATCACCTGACTGCTAGTTACAGTATCTCCCAAAAAAACGCTGCTCTCCCCCACTATTACAGATTCCCAGCTCGCAGATAAAGGGAGTTAATACAGCACCAGTCTTTCGTTACATTTCTCAATACTGGTGTATAATACATCTTCTTCTCTCTTGTGACTAGCCTCATTTTTCACGTCTCTCCATCTCTGTCCGGCTTCTCGCGTATCACAGCAACCGGACCATGACCCTACATGAATAATATATTTGTAGGACCGATCGTAGATAAGGGGATGCTGCCACAGAACAAATGGCGTTGAAGTAGATGGGTTGGTGGTTTCTCGATCCGTGGTCAATTACCCTCCGCGCGATAACACGAATAACAGACAATAACTCATAATACCGGACTGCGTCCGTTATTCATGGGGAAGTGCTAAAGCTAAAAGAGGGTTGAAAAAGTAGTTTATCAGTAGCAATTGTTACTTCTACTACAGTACTACATTTTTGAATTCAAGGTTTATAGTATATGTTATCTTCAGTGTTGTTGTTTTAAGTCCACAGACTGGTTTGATGCAGACCTCCATGCCACCCTATTCTGTGCTAACCTTTCCGTTTATACGTAATCGCTGCATTCCTCGCCTGCTCTAATCTGATTGTCATATTGGTACCTTGATCTACCTCCACCTTTCTTACAGCCTACACTTACCTTAAAACCCAACTGAACAAGTTCTGGGTGTATTACGATGTGCCCTATATTTCCATCTCTTCTTCTCCTCAAATTTAGCCAAATCTATCTCCTCTCACCAATTCGATTATCTCTTTGTTCGTGATTCGATCTATTCAACTTAGCTTTAGCATTTTTCTGTAACACTACATTTCAAAAGCTTCTATTCACTTTCTTTCTGAGCTAATTATCATCCATGTTTCACTTCCATACAATGCCACGCTACAGGCGAAAGTCTTCAAAAACAACTTTCTAATTCCTGTACCAATGTTCGAAGTGAGCGAATTAATGTTCTTAAGGGAGACCTTGCTTGCTTGCTTGCTTGCTTGCGAGCTGATTGCATTGGCTTTGTTAAACTTCGATTTCACTTGCTCGTGGGAGTATACACATTCTCAGTACTTGAAATGATCCAAATATTTTAGGACGTTCAGGACATTCAATCTTCTTATATTTCTTCCCAATGACATCATTTTAGTTCTGGAAGTGCTAATATTCCTATCATACTCACTATATCCCTCTACAAGCTCCAAGGCATTAGATTGCAGGCGTCAGTACAGTCAGTCAATAAGACCTAGTCTTCGATGTATGACAAAGATTGCTTAATATATTTCTACCAAGCTCAATCCTTCCGTGGTTTTCTTTTATACCTTCTAGTAAATACTCCACGTAACCTATAAACAATAAGGGTGAAAGGTTTTTACATAAATATCTCTTATGGTTGGGGATCATCCGAAAATTTGTGTAACATGACACGACAAAAAGTGTGACGGAAGTGTAACTATAGCAACCGTGCAGGAAGTAATGTAAGGTATGGATGGATGGTCAGACAGTGTTACCTAGCAACCGTGCAGGCTGTGTCTTGTGGCTGGTTGCCGTCTGAAATTAGCATGCTTTGATGAATGGCCATGTCCGAAAGACATATTTATGATCATTTGATTTTTGCAAAAGGAAGAGTGGTTTCTTGTTTTCCTTGTTGCGAGGAATTGCAGTAGTAGACGAATAACCACGAGTGGAGCTTTTGAATGTAGGGGAGATGGTGAGATGAAGATAAAGATAGAACTGAGAATGACAATTTGAAGCAGATATTCATTTACAGTAAGAGTCCGGCTTATTGGCTGAATGGTTAGCGATGAGGCCTTCGGTTCAGAGGGTCTCGGGTTCAGTTCCCGACCGGGTCGGGAATTTTAATAGCTTCTGATTAATTCTTCTGGCCGGGGACTTCTACGCTACCATTCACCACAGAAACACGCAATAGTGTTTACTCCGTATGGAGTTCACGTCAGGAAGGGCACCCGGTCGTAAAACAGAGCCAAATCCACACAGTTCGCACCCGCGACTCCACATGTGTGTTCTTTATCTTTTAAGAAATGGCTAGGTAAATAACTGATAGGAAATCTGTCACCTGGGCGACAGTCCTAAATGCAGATCACCGGACGGCTTAGCCGTGTGGTTAGAGGCACATGTGAGCTTGCATCCGGGAGATAGTGGGTTCGAGCTCCACTCTCGGCAGCCCTGAAAATGGTTTTCCTTGATTTCCCATTTTCACACCAGACAAATGCTGGGTCTGTACTTTAATTAAGGTCACGGCCGCTTCCTTCCCATTCCTAGGCGTTTCCTATCCCATCGTCGCCACAAGTCCTTTCTGTATCGGTGCGACATAAAGCCGATCAATGATGACCGGTAACTACTTTGAACTAAGAACACGTCCTACCATCAGTTCTCACTGCGAACCGAAAATAATAATAATAATAATAATAATAATAATGAAGGCACAACTCCAGTAGGATGGGAGGACGTCAAAGTTAACAAGAAGATGGTGAACTAATATCGGGGAAAAGAAGAAAATAAAGGAAAAGAAAAGAAAAGCGCTTTAGTGCTGGAGGGGTGGGGTGGGGGTAGGGAGAGCAGTGAGTGATGGATGTGTCAGCAGATGGCACTGATAGCCCGAGTGAGAACAAATGAGTCCTAGGCCGCGCACTGACGTGATTCCCGGATTAGAGAGGATTTCAAGGGAAACCCTTCGCACTTCATAGCTCATCCCTCCCCTTCCTGACCCCCTTGTCTTTTTTGCTCCTCCTGAATCATTTCGTTGTCTACATCTCTCAGTTTAGACTACTGTATTTATTTCGTGTATTCTGCACTAACTTTAGGCACTATTTAGGACGTTGAAATCCGTACCGGCAAAGGTAAACTATGACTCGTATACAAAATAATTCTTGGAATCTCTGCAGTGCAGTTATATGTTAAAGAAGTGTACTTTTCCTCTTCCACGTAGTTTTTCAATTTATGGAAGCTGCGGAAATGTCTGCAAAATCAGACTGTTCAGATGCTGGGAAGGTAAAATAGAACGGGTGATAGGATTGAATTACCCCGGTACTGGACATTCAAAGACAACATAACTAAGACACGGCACCAGCATTTTCCTGGTATGAAAATGGGAAACCACGGCAAACCATCTTCCGGGCTGTTGGCGATGGGATATTAACCCAGGGGTATTCAAACTTTTGGATTGGCGTACCGCCTTAATCCAATTATTTTTACAATTGTACCCCCTGAATACGAGGATATTGCGATTATTCCAGAAATAACAAATATACCAAATAACATTAAGCATAATCATCATCATCATCCAGGGCTTATCCCGCTTGCTCAGTATCAATGCACGCACTGAAGCCGGGGATTTTAATGTCGCATGCCTTTCCTGACACCACTGGACCCACCCTGGCAACACCAGGAACCAAACCACGGTCGCCGGAAGGGCAGGCAAGCAATGAAACGGCGTATGGTTTTTATTACCGGGAGTTTCCGAGGACAGCTCCCGTGCCAGGGGAATTAACTAATGATGGTTAAAATTCCCGACCCTACCGGGAGTCAAACGCGGGACCCGTGCGGCCAAAGGCTGGCACGCTAACTATTTAGCCACTGAGCCGGACAGCAGGCAAGCAGCTAAACTGCTACACCACCCCGCTCCCCAATAATAGCAATAATGGAGACCTCGCAAATCCTTCGGAGTTAACTTTACAAAAGTCCAAAAGTGAGCGGTCAGCCGGAGAACTTTTCCTTGAATTTTCATTGCTTACAGTAATGCAAATGCAAGCTCGAGTCCTCATCCCCAGGTGGTGCAGCTCTTTTCAAGCACACCCCCATTGGAGGTGAGCTGCATGTAACCATTTCAACCACATAACAGCCCTCCTGCCATTCTTAAATTTCTGGCAGTATCGGGAATCGAACTCGAGTTCCCGAGGACGGTAGCTATTAACACTAACCGTTACGCTACGGAGGTAGTCATTGCTTAATGATAGCCCAGTTATTCGCCCTTTGGAGTCTTCTGTTCCCTTACCTGGCAACGCGGCAAGCCTTCACAAGACAGTCGGAGAAACGTGGGTTTCTCGTGGCTGGAATTACGAGGTTTTCATTACATCGCAGCGATTATACAGGGGTTGCCTGGCCGAGGCGGTAAAGACGTGCTCGGTTCGCCCGGAAGGACGTGGGTTCGAATCCCCGTCAGGAAGTCGTAAAAAACGAGATTTCCACTTCCGGAGGTGCATATGGCCCTGAGGTTCACTCAGCCTACACCAAAAATGAGTACCAGGTTAATTCCTGGGGTCAAAGGCGGCCGGGCGTAGAGCTAACCACTTCACCCCATCACGTGCCGCGGTTAACAATGGTGGAAGCCTTTACCTTCCACTCCTCCAAGGGCCTTCATGGCCTGTAAGGAGGTGTCTTTGTTTGTCTTTTGCAACGATTATAGCCTATACTAGTATTATTGATGCAACAATTATTACTGTACTATATAGGCCTACACTGTTGCTGAAAAAATTGAAATGAATGAGTGGATTTCGAAGCAAAAATTAATTCAAGAACAATGTAGGATAATCAAGTCAATTGGAGGTACAAACTTACATATTGTAGAATGAATAGTTCGGAAAGGCCGCCTCTGTTGTGCAGTGCTCAGTGTAATTAGCTGCCACCCCCGGAGGCCCGGGTTCGATTCCCGGCTCTGCCACGAAATTTGAAAAGTGGTACGAGGGCTGGAACGGGGTCCACTCAGCCTCGGGAGGTCAACTGAGTAGAGGTGGGTACGATTTCCACCTCAGCCATCCTGGAAGTGGTTTTCCGTGGTTTCCCACTTTTCCTCCGGGCAAATACCAGGATGGTACCTAACTTAAGGCCACGGTCGCTTCTTTCCCTCTTCCTTGTCTCTCCCTTCCAATCTTCCCATCACGCAACACCATGTGCCTGTTCATCATAGCAGGTGAGGCTGTCTGGGTGAGGTACTGGTCCTCTTCCCAGGTTGTATCCCCAACTCAATGTGTCACGCTCCAGAACGCTGCCCTTGAGATGGTAGAGGTGGAATCCCTCGCTGAGTCCGATGGAAAACCAGCCCTGGAGGGTAAACGGATTACAAAAGAAAGAAAGAAAGAAAGAAAGAAAGAAAGAAAGATAGTTCGGAAAGTGGACTCCGTGCGGTGATAGAAAGTAACACAATCAAAACAAGTTTTTATTACAAATGAGCAGGTTCGACTCTTTTCTGAACCGCCCATTGAAAAAGTTAGAAATTACGATAAATTTGCGTATCCCTTGAGATGAACCCGCGCACCCCTAGTGGTACGCGCACCGCACTTTGAAGACCGCTGATCTAGAGACCAAGTGTTTCAGCCACTGCCAGTTTTGCGTGACGTGTTCTCAAGGGACGAGGAGGCATAACCTATATAACTATGTACCCGATGAGAAGGTCCTAAATATTTCCTACGAGAGCGTTTTGCAAGGCGCACATATGCTTGTGGGACACCTTAATTTAAGCACTTCAATCCTTGCTCATAATTTGCGCAAAACTGACCGTGGGATACCGTGACATAACCGCAAAAACGCAGGTTACAGTACCGCAAATGAATGTGACAAATTAATCACACAGTGAGAAGACTTCATGGCTCTAAGCTCGAACATGGGCATATAAATCCGTTGTAAAAAGGAAGATTGAATCTATCACAAATTCATCAAGTCGTCTTTTAATTTCTGAATTTTAGAACACTCCCCTGTGGTACTGGTGTGGCAGTACTGATGAACAGTAGATATTGCCGGTGTAACAGTGTACGCAGACGTTCTTCAGTGTGTCAGTACCAGTGATGGCATGGAGTTAATGAAAACAGTGACCAACCTTGCAGTGCAATGCGTAGTCTGTGATAATTTTAAATTCCGTAGACAACGTTTAATGAGTACTGGAAATATATCTTGGCGGTGCACTGTTAAAAACTGTGTACCTACTTTACAGACTAACTCAGATACTAATGAAGTTGTGTTTACAAGAGGTAAACATATGCATGAAAGTGAAAGCGAGCAGTGTATAGAAAATCATAGAAATAGTTGTAAACGAATAGCTGCCACTCCCGGAGGCTCGGTGACGACACTGCCACGAAATTTGGAAAGTGGTACGAAAGCTGGAACGGAGTCCACTCAGCCTCGAAAGGTCAACTGAGTAGAGGGGGGTTCGATTCCCACCTCAACCATCCTCGAAGTGTTTTTCCGTCGTTTCCCACTTCTCCAAAGCAAATGCCGGGACGGTACCTAACTTAAGGCCATGGGCGCTTCCCTCCCTCTTCCTTATCTGTTCCTTCCAATCTTCATATTCCCTCTCTTCAGCATAGCAGGTGAGGCTGCCTGGGCGAGGTATTAGTCCTCTTTCCCAGTTGTATCCCCCGACACAAAGTCTCACTCTCCAGGACACTGCCCTTCAGATGGTAGAGGTAGGATCCCTCGCCGAGTCCGAGAGGAAAAACCAACCCTCAGGATAAACGGATTAAGAAAAAAAATTGAATTGTTTGAAAAAATCGTCTTTAGAACGTGCCGTTAATATGTCAGTTTACATGCCGTTAATATGTCAGTTTAATGCCCTATATCTAAAATAGCATTACCGCAGGTCTTCATAAAAGAGGTTTAGGTAACAAATCATTCCACAGAAGTCCTTTTTTCTCATTTGAAAGTCTGGTGATACAATTCAGAGACGATAGTTTCTCCATTCCTGAATCCCGTTTCTATATACGATTTCGGGTATGAGGGGAGATGAATTTATATGACAAGTTTTACGGTCGGATTCCCTTCCTGACGCTAACCTCAGTTGGGGAAATAATGATGAAATGAATGATGGCGAATGAATATGTGTAAAGAGGTGGGAGGAATTAGCTGTGGCTTATGAATTGGAACTCTTCCGGCATTTGCCTAGAAGTGAAAATTAGAAATTCTGAGAGCAGCCGACGGTGGAGTTTGAGCCCACTCGTCTCCCGAATGCAGAACTCAGCTCCACAGTCGTAGAGCGTTAAACATGCGCCGCTGCTCCGCAATTTACAGGCTGTCGAAAGGAGGTAGTACTATTTTATTCAAATTTACTTCCTTCCAGAGAGCCTCCGTGGCTCAGGCGGCAACGCACATAGACGCATTACACAATAATTTATAAGAGCATAACCTTGTAAGAAAAATCAAACTAACAAAACGCAAAGCTTGTTAACAACATCATATTACATGTTATGATATGGAGACAGATATCGTGAAAGCCAGTAAAGAATGAGCAGATTCTACGAGTGTTGTAGATCATATTGCAAGCTCCCGAAACAATTTCGAATGGAAAACCGCGATTACCCTGTCCCCACTGCGGCAAGCACTAAATAAAACTCAATACGCACATAAATCGATCTCATCCTGATGTATGTATGTATGTATGTATGTATGTGTAGTCATCAGCCCAAAGGCTGGTTGGATCCTCAACAGTTCCGCCATGAGCTGTCATAGATGGCCTAGGCATCACTGAAGAGGCGTACTAGGGAAATGAGGAGTGAGGTAGTTTCCCGTTGCTTTCCTCAGCGAGCCAGAAGTTGCTATTACATATCAGTCTGCCAAGCCCACTGAAATGCATGCACCAACCGACCCTATGAGCAATAGTTTCACACCATTCATAGCAGGGACTTTCTGCGTAAGGAATGGCAGTACTAGCATCGCTCATACCTCAGTCACTTTCATTTTGTCAAAGCCAAGGATAAGACAGAGACAGATCAATGAAAGTAGCAAAATTGCTCTAGCCCATACCAGAAGACTTAATGCACTGTAAACACTAGGTCCCGCCAGCAAAGGCATCTCATCCTGATATCTATCGCAATGTCGTGTCAGCCCCAGATTGAAGCTCAGGACTCATTCTTCCGAGGATCGAACCCATGACCGGGACGTAGGAGGAATGGTGTCGCTGAGATATACGTTAATATTATAAGGGAAATTATAAGTTAATAGTAATGACTATGTAATGGCAACAAGGCCAAGGAATCATAATTATAATGCTGATATAAGTAAATTAAGAATCATACAAGATTTAAGAGTTGAAGGCACACCAAAAGCTGTGAGCCACAAGTTGTGTAATTAGAAGTAAGGCTTGGTCGAAGTAGGTGAATCATAAGCTGCACCCTGGTAAAGGTGCGTAGTATATCTTCAGAAAAGGTGGGTAGCGAGTGAACGGAAGAGGCAATTCCGTTTTCGTGTGTCTGAGGACATTCTCCATAGGATGGAGAACTTCGATGGCCTTCTCGAAGGGAGGCGAAAGTTAGTGAAGGTATAAAACAGGGGTACACACCCTGATCGAGGCTTTTTGGAACAAGTCGGCTAGAAGTGCGGGCGGAAGCCCTGTCAGTCAGGTCTCCGATAATAATAATAAGGTCCAAGTGTGGACTTAGAGTATTCACTTCAATACTTCGACCACGCCAAGTCTTCTATGTCAGCGTCATTGGAAGCTAGGAAGGAGATTGTAAATATTGTATATAATTATACATACTCATCAGTCTGCTAATAAAGGAAGGTTTTGGGAAATAGAGGACTTCGTCTCTTCACACGTAGCAAATCTCCCAGGCCCATTGAACAATCCCTCATTACCGCTCGGAGGAAGTCAATCTGATTATTTATCATTCTCGTCGTGGCAAAGCCTGTGTCACGACAGGAAAAACTAAACTGGTGTCAGGTGTGGGGTACTGGGTTCGATTCCGCCTCAGTGAAGAGACAGATTTTTAAGAGCCACGCAGAAGAGGCTAGCTCAAGCAAGAAGATTCGCAGATCCGGTCCAGAGCAGCAGACGAGAGGCCTACCGTTCCAGCCTACGCAGAAGGAAGCGGACATCAGGACAGGAGAGCAGCAGGAGGCACCTGGAGGAGCTCAACGCCGAGACACCGAGAGAAGACAGCAGATATTCGGGCAGTGGTAAGTACCCACAAGTGTTGTAAATATGGCAGATTCCAATGTACCCAATGATGTGCCAGATAATGTTTCTGACTATGATAGTGCTGGGGATGCACAGGATGGACATTTATACGTGTCAGTTACTGAGGGATATCGGTTAATAGGTCATGAATTTAGTGGTGCCAAACCAGAGCAATTGCGTGAGTTTATTGCTAATGTGGATGCCGCACAGAGTATGATCAAGGATAGGGACCAACCGTTATTCTTTAAATATATTTTGACAAAGATTACGGGTTCTGCTCGCGAAAAGTTATTATCTAGATGTGACATAATCAACTGGGAAAGAGCTAAGGAAGCTCTTTGGGAATATTATGGAAAACAGGGCACTTTTGACTTGTATTTGTGTCAATTGTTCCAAAAAAGCCAGGGACCGAAAGAAACCGTGGCCGAGTGGGCCCATAGAATTGAAGAAATGGCGTTGATGTTTCGAAACGCTATCCTGGAGAATGAACCAATAGAATATCGTACAGGGCAGCGCAGAATGCTAGTGAAAATCGCGATAGCGGCTTTCACTCAGGGGATTCATACAGCGCGAATACAGGGTAAGCTACAGGATCGTAGCCCTCAAACTTTTGAGGCGGCTGTAGCTATTGCTAGACAAGAAGAAGCCATGATTAATTCCCAGAAGGAGAGAGAGGCACTCCTCAGGAATAGTACGGCTTCTAGAAAAGAAGGCGCGCACACCCAGCCGGTAAGCTACAGGAAGGGTCGGTGGCAAGGCAAGGCCACGCAAGGGGCGCAAAAACCTAGTAAATCTCCCCATTATAACAAGGTGCTGCTAATATGCTTTAATTGTAATAAGGAGGGACATATAGCTAGAGATTGTAAGCAGAAGAATCAGAGTTCTAAGACAAAGGAATCCCTTACTCCTCGAAGAAACGCCGCAGGAGAGATAAAATGTAATTATTGCGGAAAGCCAGGCCATTGGGCACGGCAGTGTAGAAAGAAATTAGCTAACCAAAACAGAAATAGAGAGACCGGTAAGACCGGTAACGAGGTGAACATAGTGCGCACCTCTGGTTACCAACAGAGCGCGAATAAGGTGGGACCGAAATGCTTTAAGTGTAATGAAAGAGGGCACAAAAAGGCAGAGTGCCCACGTAGAAATTCGAAGCCGGAATTCAGGCGTTGTTACGCTTGCGGCAAGGTTGGCCACCTACAGTGGCAGTGTCGCACCAGATGCGATAGCGAGCCCAAAGGTAGAACAGAGTTCTTGCCTAGAAGACAGACTAGGAATGTTCAGAGTTGTAACGGTAATAATAATAATAATTCCCGTGATAGAACACGCGAAAAGACGCGATGTAGAATTTGTAGGCGATGGTCGCATTCAGCTAAAGAATGCTGGTTTAAAACCGAGAGAGAGGCTTTAAACTAGATAAGGGAGACAAGTCAGGGACGCTTGAGATCTCCCATAAGACCATTAGTCCCAGTAAGGTCGGACAGCATGAAGAGGGTACCGTATTAATAACGGTAACCGGGCGTAAGGATGCCTTAAGATTTTTAATCGACACAGGAAGTAATGTCTCTCTTATTAAGGAAGGTAGTGTTCCTTACGGTGCTTGGGTTAACCGCAAGGAAATTCTGAAGTTAAGAGGCATAACGAAAGGTTCGAAGCAAACCAAAGGAAAAGTTCGAATTCCCGTTGGTGGTAGATGTCCAGACTTCCATGTAGTGGACAACGACTTTAATTTGAAACAAGACGGTATAATTGGAAAGGACGTGTTAAGAGACAGCGTCTTAAATTATAAGGAAGGCTATGCTGTGATAGCAGGAAAAAGATACCCACTAGGGGCGAAAGAGGATATGTGGGTGGTGCTCGAACCAAGAGTGGAGAAAATCGTAGCCATAGAAGTAGACAAACCGTCAGCCGAAGGCTTGATAGAGCGGCAGGAAGTAAAGCCAGGTGTATACCTAGCTGAGTGTTTAACGAAAGCCAAGGATTATGTCGCACTCGTTAGTATGTTGAACACTACTGACAGGGAGTGGCGATTAAAAAGCCCAGTAGTTAAGTTACTGGATGTAGAAAGCGAAAATACAGCGGAGGTACACAAGGTTGAAGAAACCATAGCTGTAAAGGGCGATAGTCAGGCCAAGAGGCCGATCGCGCAGAGGGATGATAATAATAATCATAATCAGGAAGGTAAATCTCGAACGCAGCGAATACGGGAGCTGCTTAGAGTAGATCACTTAGCTCCCCAAGACAGGGAGAAAATTTACGCTATCTGCATGGCTTATCAGGATATTTTTCACTTAGAAGGGGATAAATTAACGCATACGAATATACTTCAACATGCTATCCCCACACGCGTAGATCAACCTCCAATTCATGTGAGGCAATATAGGTTACCCGAGGCTCAGAAAGAAGAGATAGGTCGTCAGATAAATCAGATGTTACAGGATGATATTATTACTCCTTCGACTTCCCCATGGTCTAGTCCCATCCTTTTAGTCCCAAAGAAATTAGATGCTTCTGGTAAGCAGAAGTGGAGGGTCGTAGTGGACTACAGACTTTTGAACGACGTCACCATAGGAACTACGTATCCTATTCCATTAATTTCTGAAATATTAGATGCCCTAGGAAAAGCGAAGTATTTTTCCACTATGGATCTGGCCAGTGGATACCATCAGGTATTGCTGAAGCCTGAGGACAGAGAAAAGACAGCATTTTCTGCCTTAGGGAGGCACTATGAATACAAGAGATTAGCTATGGGACTTCGAGACGCGCCAGCAACTTTTACGCGTTTGATGAAAACAGCACTAGCAGGCTTAGAAGGCATTAAATGTTTGGCGTATATGGATGATTTGATTGTGTATGCTAGCTCTGTAGAGGACCACAATCAGAGATTACGTGATGTTTTTCAGAGATTGAGAGAGGTAAATCTCAAATTAGGTCCAGATAAATGCGAATTTCTAAGAACGGAGGTAGCTTTCTTAGGACATGTAATTACTAAGGGCGGTGTTCAACCTGATGATCGAAAGGTTCAAGCAGTAAGAGAATATCCTCAGCCTACCACTACGAAACAGCTGAAAGGATTTCTAGGCTTGTCAGGCTATTATCGTAGGTTTATTCCGAACTATAGTAAGATAGCGAAACCACTGTACGAGCTGCTTAAGAAGGAAGTACCGTACGAATGGACGGATAAGCAAGAGCAGGCATTCCAGATCTTAAAGAAAAAGTTAACAGAGAAACCAATATTGCAGTACCCAGACTTTGAGAAACCTTTCATATTGACCACAGACGCTAGTAATGAGGCCTTAGGAGCAGTGCTGTCACAAGGACAGATAGGTAAGGATTTGCCGATAGCTTACGCTAGCAGGACTTTAAATAAGGCCGAGAAGAATTATTCTGTGACAGAGAAAGAATTACTAGCAATTGTTTGGAGTGTGAAGTATTTTAGGCCGTATTTGTTCGGCAGGCATTTTACGGTAGTAACAGATCATAAGCCTTTGAAATGGGTATTTAATGTCCAAGACCCATCCTCTAGATTAATTAAATTCCGATTGAAATTAGCAGAGTACGACTTTGAGATAGTGTACAAGGAAGGCAAGCGTAACTGCAACGCAGATGCCTTAAGTAGAATTCCAGTTAGAAACGAAGAGCCTGATCAGAAAGTGCGAGTAGTTAAATCTAGTGATAATAACCAAGAGACTAGTAATGAGGAGCGTGAAGCTAATGACCCCTTAGGAGCATCTGCTAGCTCAGATAATAATGTGCAACCACGGAGACTCAGCTCTGAATCCGAGGACGCCACGGCAGAGGTGACAGAGCCTGAGAGTGGAAGCGAAGAAGGTAGTGATAGTGAGGATGTAACCAAAGAGGCTAGGAACGCTAGCCCGGAGCTAACAGAACAAGAGAAATTAGAGATTATTAAGGAATGTCATGAGTCATTAGTATCAGGCCATCAGGGCATATCCAGAACGTATGCCCGGATAAAAGACCACTATCAATGGGAAGGGATGCAAAAGGATGTAGAAAGGTATATACGCTCATGCCCATCGTGTCAAAAGAATAAGATTACCGGGCCTGAAGTAAGGGCAAAGATGGAGATCACAGATACTCCGAAAGCAGTCTTTGAGAAAATAGCACTAGATGTGGTAGGACCTTTAAATGTAACGGAAGCAGGAAACAGGTACATACTCACCTGTCAAGACCAGCTGTCTAAGTATTTAATTGCGAGTGCTATGCCGGACCAAAGTGCAGAAACCATAGCACGAACTCTGATTAATAGAGTAATTAGTATATTCGGTATACCAAATATTATACTGACAGATCAAGGTGCAAATTTTATGTCAGATGTTTTTAAGAAGTTATGTAGAATATTGCGAATCAAGATGGTCCATACAGCGGCATTCCGACCGCAATCTAACGGTAGTTTGGAACGCTCTCATGGGGTGCTCTCAGAATATTTAAGACATTATGTATGCAGTTCACAAGATGACTGGGATAGTTATCTTCCTATGGCAATGTTTGTGTATAATACGACCAAGCACACTAGCACAAGTTATACACCATTTGAGTTAATATTTGGGCGAAAGGCAAATATCCCTGGTGTTCTTCAAAGGAAACCAGAGCCAAATTATAATGAATGCCAGAATGTCTTGGAGCAGTTAACCAGACAACTGCAAGAGAGCCATGAAATAGCTAGAAAGACGTTAATTAAAACCAAAGAACGAGATAAGGAATACTATGATAAGGCTAAGAATGAAGTTTCATTCAAAGTAGGAGATCTCGTGTTGTTACGTAACGATGCCCTACGAAGGGGACGTTCAAAGAAACTTTCTCCACCGTATCAAGGTCCTTATAAGATTACTAAGGTATCGGGAGTGAATTGCACGTTACAGGTAAACAAGCGTGGTAGACAAATTATCGTGCACCAGAATAGATTAAAAATGTACATTAATTAGAGAAGAATGTAAGGTAATGGTTCCTATTTAGGTCGCAGTGAGTTACACTTCCCTCACTCCAACGGCATTGTGGATTATCGTGTACCGCTGATAGAGTTAGTTGAAATACTCTGTCAGGTCGCGTCGAAATCAGGAAAGTACTAGAAATTTTAACCTATGTAAGAGAGGAACCTAGGAATTTTGGTACGGGAGTACCATGGTGAGTACGTCCTAAGTACCCGTCAGAAAGACTACAGGTGACGAGACTGTATGTCCAGATATCAACTCGTCAAAAATGAACCGCAGGGTTCAAACTGAATATGGAGAGAATTCGAGTTCATAATGAGGATTAAAATTATCTACACTTGCTATATGCACGTTCTGAAAAGCCTTCACTTACTATCACTAGAAATTAAATGAGTAAATTAGGTAGCGTCGTATGTAAAATAAATGAGATCTGCTTGTAATTATTAAAATCAGAAAGGGCGTGAAGCCAAACTTAGTTCCACTGAAACGAAATTCATTCATGGTACAGAAAAATTTCACAGATAAATGTTTTATGTAATCCATATGATATCTAATTGAAGGTCGTTATCATGAGGATAACCCCGTGTGGTGTCGGGGATTTACGCAAACAACAGTCTACACTTTGGTACTCTTCTTCCCATACAGTTACACAGCCAGAATAACACCACGACTCGAACCTGTCTGTCGTAGGAGGCGACTAAAGGTTCCACTTAGGGAATGGCCTTGTATTTAGTCTTTTATGCACGAATACGGGCGTCCTGAGTGAGGCATGGAACCCAGTGAGGCGGGTCCTGCCTGGGAAATATCACCATTAGGCCGGTGATTTTCCACAACAGTGTGATTCTCGTGGGAACAGAATCCACTGAAGGGAATTTTCTCACCACGTTGAGAACCATCCCGTGAGATGTGACTCCAAGGGTACGGAGTACAATCCAAAAAGATCACTTCGGTAGATTCATACCTGTATTTAACTTTAACTTCTGTAACCATTCCTGGAGGTAAATCCTCTGCAGTCTTTAACAGACGCTATTCAAATTCTTAATTGCCAATGATGCCTTTCATCTGTCCGTAAGGATAAGGAGGAGTAACGCAGGTACGTCAAACAAGGAGAGAATTTTTGAATGGGCTAATGATGGCTCTAAAATTTTGTTAGAGCTGCCCAAGAGTGAAGTTTTACAGAGATATCGGTTACGAAAAAGAATTCGTAGATTTATTTAAATTGCTCACGAGTATACTAGTAGACTAGTACAGAGCATAATTATGAGAAGACAAACGTTATAGTAAGACAGTCAGTCACATTAAGTGTGTATTCAGGTACAGATAAACAGTTGAGGGTAGGTTCCACAACACCTAACAGTATAGTGTGTAAGGGAGAGTAACGAGAAAGTGAAGGTCGCTGTTTACCTTACAGGGAGGTGAACGAACGAGGTGAATGGAAGGGGTGGCAGGCCGCACGACCTGGAGAATGCTGGTCGTCGCAGTTATGTTGCTAGGGGTGTCCATACCCACCAGTCAATTGGATTTCAAGATGAAACGGTACGAGAATACAGCCGGAGTCTATTTTGATTATCAAGGAGAGGTACAATTATACACTGTAGAATGGAAACTGGTTACTTATATTAATCTTACACGTTTGGCAGATCTATTTGTGATAGCCCGTAGAAGTTTACAGAAGACTAAAAACCTCTGTATTCAGATAGAAAAGGAAGTACATATTAAGTGCGAACATGAGATAATGTTAGTAGAGCAACAATTTCAAAGGATTCAAGGGATTAAAGATTTAATTAGGAAAATTACTAGGATCGAAACATCGGAAGGCAACGGGAAACGAAGCAAGCGCGGGTTAATAAATGCAATTGGTACCATCGCAAAGACGTTATTTGGTACGCTCGATGACAGTGATGCAATGTATTACGAGGGCAAAATTAAGGAACTAGAACAGGAACAATTGTCCATGATACAAGTAGCAAAAAGTCAAATGTTAGTTGTAAAGTCAACTTTGCAATCGGTCAATAATACCCTGTATGACATCACAGCAAATGAACTCAAGCTAAGTGAAAACTTTGAGCAACTTAAGAGTTACATTCAGAATGAAACAACGGGTATAAATGAGGCTTTTAGACAATCAGAAATGCAAATATCATTAAATAAACACTTAATTGAATTGCAAGGATTTCTGATGCAATTGCACGAGCATTATCAGATCTTATTAGATAGTATTGTAAGTTCTCAGACAGGCACGGTGAGTGTCCAAGTGTTAAGCCCCGATGATCTAGTAAGGGCATATAAGAAGGCCCAAAGAGATTTCCCTAAGGGTTATGATCTGCCATATGATTTGCAAGTCACTTATGGGTACTTGATTCTAAAAATATCATCAGTGAGTGTATATATAACTCGAGATACCTTGGTGTATATTTTACGCACCCCTCTTACTAACAAAATAAAGTACAATTTGTACCATTGTATACCTTTCCCCTCTCCCATGAAGAGTAATCCAAACCATTTTGTGTATATATCTAATGAAAAACAGTATGTATTAGTTGATCAAGAAAGACAGACATATGTAGAATTAAGTGATGAACAAGTGAAACAATGCAAGTGGACTGACAATGGACAGAGATTATGCAAGGCAATTTTTCCTATTAATAATGTAATGTCAAAGGGTAGTTGTATTGTCAAGTTGTTAACTGGTGTTAGCTTTATTCCAGAAGACTGCAAGAAAAGTGTGATGTCGATTTATGAACTCTTATGGATACCTATTGATGATAACATGTATATTTTTGTATCGCCTCATGAAACTAAGGTCACCAGTGTTTGTCAGGATATTACCAGTGATATAAGTTTAAATGGTGTGGGAATAATACAATTCACAGACTTGTGTACAGTTTACAGTCCCACAAGTAAAATTCAGAGTGCAGGTTCAGTGAATACGACAACAAGGAAAGACTTAGTGCCAGAAGTAATGTTAATATATGATTGTTGTGAACAATTAGACAGTGAGATCAAATTAGAGGATGTACCAGAATTAAATAGGGTTACAGTAGGAAGCTTACTGAATCATATAAGCGACCTAAGGTTAGCCAGTCATAAGACTGAAGATGTAGAAGCACTGGTAATGCAGAAAGAAAAGGAATTTAAAATGCAAATGACCCAACAGTATACAAGTGTATATCAAATTGTAACTGGTATTATTTTGTTTGCAGTACTTATAATAGTCTGTTGCTGTTGTTGTTACTGTTGTGGTTGCTGTAGAAGGTGTAGACCTTTAAGTAAATGCATAGAAGATAGTAGAGAGCGCTGTCCCAACTTATGTATTTTTCAGAATGTGATCGCTAATGACCACAGAGCTAAGGTCTCTGATGAGGACATTACTGTCCATTTTCAGCATCCTCGACTGGCTGAAAGGGCCCTCAGCCACTCAGGATCGCTGTCGGGATTAGAGTTACACGAACGCCCTACTACAGGTAGAGCAAGTATCAGAGATAACTTGGCACAGCGCACCCACGAACAAGAGCATGGAGACTCTAACAGGATGTAAGAGTAAGAGTAAAAAATGAATGCAGAGGTATTGCATTCCTTTTTTCCCAAAGGGGGGAGGTGTCGTGTCAGCCCCAGATTGAAGCTCAGGACTCATTCTTCCGAGGATCGAACCCATGACCGGGACGTAGGAGGAATGGTGTCGCTGAGATATACGTTAATATTATAAGGGAAATTATAAGTTAATAGTAATGACTATGTAATGGCAACAAGGCCAAGGAATCATAATTATAATGCTGATATAAGTAAATTAAGAATCATACAAGATTTAAGAGTTGAAGGCACACCAAAAGCTGTGAGCCACAAGTTGTGTAATTAGAAGTAAGGCTTGGTCGAAGTAGGTGAATCATAAGCTGCACCCTGGTAAAGGTGCGTAGTATATCTTCAGAAAAGGTGGGTAGCGAGTGAACGGAAGAGGCAATTCCGTTTTCGTGTGTCTGAGGACATTCTCCATAGGATGGAAACTTCGATGGCCTTCTCGAAGGGAGGCGAAAGTTAGTGAAGGTATAAAACAGGGGTACACACCCTGATCGAGGCTTTTTGGAACAAGTCGGCTAGAAGTGCGGGCGGAAGCCCTGTCAGTCAGGTCTCCGATAATAATAATAAGGTCCAAGTGTGGACTTAGAGTATTCACTTCAATACTTCGACCACGCCAAGTCTTCTATGTCAGCGTCATTGGAAGCTAGGAAGGAGATTGTAAATATTGTATATAATTATACATACTCATCAGTCTGCTAATAAAGGAAGGTTTTGGGAAATAGAGGACTTCGTCTCTTCACACGTAGCAAATCTCCCAGGCCCATTGAACAATCCCTCATTACCGCTCGGAGGAAGTCAATCTGATTATTTATCATTCTCGTCGTGGCAAAGCCTGTGTCACGACAGCAAAACAATTGTACAGAGACAGCCTGCCAGAAACCACTCTGCCGATTCACAAAGTGACGCAACCTACAATAACGAAGAATTTCGTTCTCATAACGGGAGCAGAAAACCGGTGGGACCAATAGACGAATATAAAACAAGCATAAATCCGTGAAACTCTTAGTTTTCTTATGGAATGAGCACAGATCAGTTCGACAAGTCTGTCGACGAATTCGCTGTGTTTTTAGCTGAAGCCATAGACCTCCTACCACGTCCTAAACACCCGTCCAAAAACACTTTGATGCAAGAAAAATGAAGAGAGATGCAAAGCCACAAAGAACTTAAAAGCAACACTCAAGTCCGCAGAGAGCAACAAATAGAGATAAAGAAAAGAGACGTAGTAATTACCAGCATTAAGAAGAAATGCCATCAGAAACGCTCTGAACGACCAAACGACTAACTGTACAGCTGATATCTAAGATATTGAGAATCATTTTAAATCTATTTTTGCCACACCTAACAACTGTGAACGCGAACATTACGACCACCAGCTGACTGAAAGGGAACTTGCTGTACAAGACGAAACCTTCGACGTAACGGTGCACAAGGACGAGGTAATCCTGGCTATGAAAGTAGTGGCTGTGGACATGTCAGCCGGACCCGATGCTATGAAAGTAATGGCTGTGGACATGTCAGCCGGACCCGATAGAGTTTTAGTCAGAGCTATCACAGATGATATTGCATCAACTATCATAGCTAAAATTGCTACGATAATTTTACAGCCTGCGCATGTTCCATTATTGTTCACAAAGGCGCGCACAATTTTATTAACTAAAAATGCAGATCCAACAGAACTGTCAGACTGGAGGCCAATCACTATATGTTCAGTCCTTCGTCGTGTCATCGAGAAGGTCTTTTACGTAAGATTAAGGAGTTACATCCAATTTAGCGGACACCAAAGAGGATTCATCAAATCACCTGGCACAATAATAAACACCACTTTACTCAGATCTGTGTTAAACTCAGAGAAACACAAGATGTTACTCAGGTATTCCCAGACATAAGCAAGGCTTTCAACAACGTGGGTCACTTACACTTAAGGAAAACGTTAGCTAAGTCAACTGCGCCAAGCAAGCTGAGCGATATAATTTACAAACTTTAGGAGAATAATACAACTCGGATCCAGGCCAATTTCAAGAAAACTAATCGCATTAAATTACACAGTGGTGTAATGCAAGGATCTCCATTGTCGCCACTTTTATACAATCTCACACCAGATCTCATTTTTCGAGAAATCGGTGAAAAAGAACTATGTGACATGCATGGTTATTCTCTTGCAAACGGACTTCAACCTCTGACAATATTGGGCTGCGCAGATTATACGGTTATTGCAGGAAAAAATCGAGACTCTGTAGTAGAACTGACGAAACTAGCTTTACCTAAGGTTTCGTGAACTTGAAAAATCTGAAGTTGTTAATATCAATCGAGGAGAAATAACCGAAGGGCTCATTACAGTCGAAGAAGGTACGGATATTAAATGTATTTCGAGGAACGAATGTGTCATATACTTAGGGGTAAATTATGCAGATACTACAGTATGTTATTTGATTCCAAGAAGACAACGACACTCCTTCAGCAGCAACTCACCTCGTTAGCATCCTGCCCCAGGCTTCATGTGGATCAGAAATTTTCAATTCTCAACTGTTCAGTTTTCTCTACGTTGACTTACCAGTTCCTCCGCGTTCCTGCAGGTAAAATACCACGGCGATTTTTAGAAGATGCTGATAAACTTGTTAAGAGTACACTAAAGGAGATCTTGTCACTTTCCTTCCTACTGACACTCCGGATTCTATGATTTACTCAGATAAACGGTACAAAGGTTTAGGTGATTTTAGGGCAAGTTGGGAAGCCTTGCTTCAGGATACATACAGCAGTAACATTCTGAAACGGGAGGGGAACCAATACATTCACTTGGTATTTACATATTTGTCGTCATCCGGCTGTCCTCAGTTTTTAATCCATTTTCTATTAATTTCAACTTTCTTTACTGAACTTTCTTCCTTAATTACTCCTTATGTATGCGAGTGCTAATCCCGAAAGCTTGATACTCTTTCCTTTGAGGAAATATTCTAAGCTATGCAAATGTATAACTTTCGGCCCCGGAAAATATAGAAATATGGATGTAATTTTAACGACGGTGCACACCTTCGTTTCGGGATAATTGGTGGCTAATCTGTAAGTCTTATCACAAATCAGAAAGCACAATCGCGTTTCATTTTGGAGAGATCTACAACTTTGATCCTATGACTTTTTATCGTATTTCTATTCCTTATACGTTAAATAGAGCTGTATTTCTCGATTTCAAGTTAATTTTGTATTTTCACACGTATATGTTAACATTAATTTGGCACACTTATAGGACAGATAGAATCATGACATTCGTCACGCACATTGGCATGACCAGTGGCAATGTGATAGCCAAATTTTATGATTCTATCTGTCACATGAGTATCACAAATATAAAGTAGTATGCGAAAACTACGAAATTTCACACCCAATGATTCTAACTCAATCTAAACCATAAATACAGGAGATACGAGAAGATGTCATGGGACCAACCATGTAGAACACTGAAAGAGGCGTGTGATGGTGAGGTCCGTTTGCAGATATGTCGCAGAGTTTCAAAGCAGTAACTCTCGAAATAAAGGTCTGCACTTCTAGAGTGTGTCTGTACATTGACTATTTTGGCGACATTTCTGTACAGTTATCCCTTTTCAGGTGCAATAATGACCATCTGCATATTTTTAGCTTTGGTGTCTGTTTTTCTGTTTGTCTGTCTGTCTGTTTGTCTATAACTTGGAAACTACTGGATATATTTCCACCAAACTTGATATTTAGAATCCACCTGTCCTTGGGTAGGTTTCAGGACAAATGTTCTTACTAAATCCATGAAATGACTGGGGTGTTTATACGAAACCGAAACCGTGATTTTGCACTCCCACAAAATATACACAACCAAACTTAATAGAAATCTACCTACCTTAATGGAAATTAATTTTTAAACCTTTTTTCTCATGTGCATCATTTCGGTAAAAGGATTTGTAAGGGACATATCATTAACCGGTCTTAACTTAAGAACGGGCGCGTGTTGAGCGTATTTCTTACAACTTGAAAACTATTGAAGATATTTGAACCAAACTTTATATTTAGCATCTACCTTTCCAAAGGTATATTTTAAAGGTCAATAACATTTCCTGTTCCTGGAATGGACTTGCGGTTTATAGGGAACCGAAATGGTGAATTTACTCTTCCACAATACATAGAATACATGACCAACCTGACTGGAAATCGACCAAATTTGTTGGAAATCCACTTCTAAAACTTTTTTCATGTGTATTTTTTCGACAGAAAGATTAATAAGGGAGATATCATGAATGGTCGGCTTTGCAGGGTAAGTCCAGCAGACATAGACCAAAAGGTGTTGTACGTGGAGCAGATTCCTTATCTATCTACATAAGTAAAATCCTAACGACTGTGTGCCTGTACATTGACTATTTTGGTGAAATGTTCGCACAGCTACGCGTTTAAGGGGTAATAATAACAACCATCTGCATAATTTTTGTTTAGTTTCCTGAAAGTACTAATTTTAACCCTCCTCGCCCAAAATCCACATTGCGGCATAATCTGCCAGACGAACAAGAAAACAGAAATTTGGCAAAATTATACGTTTTAGCCTGTAACGGACAGAACATTTCCAAGAGCTTTACATTTTTCACTTTTTCCCCGAAGAATATCGAAATATGGAGGCAAATGTAATGATGGTGCAGATCATCGCGAAGTCCTATCGCATAACGGAATGCACAATCTCCATTCAATTTGGAGTTATCTACAACCTTAATCTTATGACTTTTTGTTGTATCTGTATCCCTTTTACGTTTGATTTTTGTCTATTTCTCGACGTTAAGTAAATTTGGACTTTTCACATGCATAATTCATACTTTCAATCACTTATAAGAGAGATAGAATCATCAAACCCTACACGAAATTTGGCCCACCCAGTAGCCATATGTGAGCCAAATGCTATGTATGTAGCTGTCACATAATTATCTGAAAAGTATTGCAATGTGAGATAATCTGACAAAAATTTTACCCTATTCAACGATTCTAACTCAATCGGACCCATTTATAGATCAGATATCATACGACCAGACATTTAGGCCGCTAAATTTGACGTCTTATGGTACAATCCCTTGTCGATATGACGTCCGTTTTGCAGCAGTCAGTCTGTAAATGTATGTCTGCAATATTTTAAGCATGCGTATACTTTCGTATGTCGATGGATAAATATTCACTGATGTCGTCTTGTAGCGATCGAGAAGGGGTGTGTCTGCTATTGTAATCAGTACTCCCCACACCGACTTGACTGGCAGTAGGAATGGGGTCCTTCTCCAATTCCTGTGTAACTGGCATTAATAAGGCAGGCCTACCATTGTAATGAATAATTCACTTCTCGATTTGACTTGCAGAAGGCAAGGGAGCATGGAGTTTTGTTCAAAACTCCCCTTACCCGATTGTGTTTGGCTGTAGGCAAGCGTTCCCGCAGTTATAAACAAATGTACCCATCTAAAATGTGACTGGCATTAGGCATACTGGCCTGCTATTTTGATGGAAACTCACCAACTTGGTGTGGCTGGCGGTAAGGTGGAAAGGGGGCCTGTCATTATAATGATAACTGCACAACTCAATTTTGACTGGTTGTAGGGAAGTTTCCTGCCACTATGATAAAAACTCCTCAATTTGTAATATGTCTGGAAGTAGGAAAGGGGGGCTGCCATTGTAACGGAAACTCCCCAAATCGACTGTGACCGCGCAGTAGGCAATGGGGCCTGCAATTATAATGTAAACTTCCCAACTCGATTGTGAATGGCAATAGGCAAGTGAGCCTGTCGTTATCATCACAAATTCGTAACAAGCACTTTACATTGGAAACAACGTATGGGGACCTATCCATGCTGTTTCTCGGATAACGCTAAGAGACATGCTATTTTAAAACAATCTTATTTACTGCATGTACAATATTTACTTCAATATTCGTATACAACGCAGAGTACCGTAGCGAAGCACGGGTACATTTGCTAGTTTACTACTAAATGTTAACCTATAGAACACCGTCAGCCGCACGTCGGTATACTGAAGGTAATTGCATAGTGAACAAAATGCTTGCTGTCCAGTACCATACATGCAATACTTTCCATTTCCTAGTTCTTCTTCTTCTTCTTCTTCTTCATATTATTATTATTATTATTATTATTATTATTATTATTATTATTATTATTATTATTATTCCTGTCCTGCGGTGTAGGGGTAGCTTGCCCGCCTCTTACCTGGAGGCCCCGGGTTCGATTCAAGGCCAGGCCAGAGATATTTACCTGCATCTAAGGGCTGGTTCGAGGTCCACTCAGCCTACGTGATTACAATTGATGAGCTATCTGACGGTGAGATAGCGTTCCCGGTCAAGAAAGCCAAGAATAACGGCCGAAACGATCCGTCGTGCTGACCAAACGTCACCTCGTAATCTGTAGGCCTTCGGGCTGAGCAGCGGTCGCTTGGTAGGCCATGGCCCTTCGGGGCTGTTGTGCCATGAGGTGTGGTTTTTAAAAATTATTATTACTCGTTGACTCTATTGGTTTATATATATATATATATATATATATATTTTAAATCTATAGAATGTATCTACATTCTTTCACTCGTTCTGTAGCCAGCATATCATCATCCTCCCACATGCCCTGCATGCTATGGAAGGCCTGGTTCAATAGCGTGAGTTGGGAACAGGAGACATGCAGATACATCCACCGAGAGGGGGTGTAAAACGCTTCCTATCTCCCAGGGGAATGAACGACATTGCCTGCACGGTCTCGCAGCTCGTTCTCTGCCAGATTCTTTCACATTCTATCAGCCGAGAGAATCGAGCATAAATTCTCACCGATACTTCGACACGGAGTTGCAAGTTACTACATGAGTTCGTAGGATACATGTATGAAATTTTTCATCATAGATTCTTACTGCTTTCGGCACACAGTCTACAAGCATCAGTGATGGATCAAAGTCCCTCTATTACCTCTCCGTTTTCAACGAGCACCGCAGTTCCTTTAGTTTGTAAGCTTCTTAGTTTCTAAATAGCCATCTCTTTATTGCTTCTTCCTTGATTGATTGATTGATTGATTGATTGATTGATTGATTGATTGATTGATTGATTGATTGATTGATTGATTGATTGATTGATTGATTGATTGATTGATTGATTGATTGATTGATTGATTGATTGATTGATTGATTGATCCATCCCCTTCATATGCCTCAGAAATACGTACTGTCATCTTGACAGCTGTTTAAATTCCGCGTCCCACGTGGTAAAAATGGCAGCAATGAGGTTAGGCTCTATCAAGATGGCATCAGTGAGGTTAGCGACGTTCTCTTGTCCAAAAAAGTGAGGTTAGGTTCCGTGAAGGTGGCAGCTTTCATCTTAACAGCTGTTCAGATTCCTCGCCCATGTGTTTATGATGCCAGTACTGAGGTTAGGACCTGTTAAGATAGCAGCAGTGAGGTTAGCCACGTTCAAAATTCCGCGCCAAAAAATGCACGTGGTTAGGACCTGTCAATAAAATGTTAGCAAGCAAAAACTGCCGATCCTAAACTTGGGAAAAAACCTAATTGCTGCATGAGAATCCTCTTTATTACCAAAAATTGGGAGTGAGAAATGCAGTAACATTTGAACGAACAACAGATCATTTTTTTTTAAAAGACTTATATTCTGCTCTTCTGGTACGTCTAGGTAATCTGTATTTCCTTAATCGCTTCACGTAGCCCATGACATCAAAGCTGGTTCATTTCTAACTTAGGCTAATTTCTTTATCCCTTTATTTGCAAATATAATAATAATAATAATAATAATAATAATAATAATAATAATAATAATAATAATAATAATAATAATAATTGTTTTACGTCCCACTAACTACTCTTTTACGGTTTTCGGAGACGCTGAGGTGCCGAAATTTAGTCCCGCAGGAGTTCTTTTACGTGCCAGTAAATCTACTGACACGAGGCTGGCGTATTTGAGCACCTTCAAATACCACCGGACTGAGCCAGGATCGAACCTGCCACGTTGGGGTCAGAAGGCCAGCGCCTCAACCGTCTGAGCCACTCAGCCCGACATTTGCAAATATAATCCTGCTGTTGTTCGCTAATGTTAACGATCTAGTGGTACGAAGGCTGGGACGGGGTACACTTGGGAGTTAACTGAATAGAGGGGGTTCGATTCCCACCTCAGACATTCTCGAAGTGGTTTTCCGTGGTTCCGTGGTTCTCCACTTCCCACTTCTGCTCTAAGCAAATGCCGGGATGGTACCTAACTTAAGGCCACGGCCGTTTCCTTCCCTCTCCTTTGTCTATCCCTTTTAATATTCCCCAACCCACACAAGGCCCCTGTTCAGCATAGCAGGCGAGGCCACCTGGGCGAAGTACTGGTTCCCGTCTCCCGTTGTATCCCCGACCAAATGTCTCACGCTCCAGGATACTGCCTTTGAGGCGGTAGAGGTGGGATTCCTCGCCGAATCCGGGGTAAGACCTACCTTCGAGGATAAACAGATTAAATAATAATAATAATAATAATAATAATAATAATAATAATAATAATAATAATAATAATAATAATAATACTTACTTCGTATTTCCTACAGCTTATGACTCAACCGTCGATCGCGCGGTCTCGGTATAACGAGCGTGTCTTACTCGGTGGCCTCCAGTTCGATTCCTGACCCGATTTTATTTTAATCTGGGGTCTTTTTCAAGGGCTACTCAGCCTACGCGCGAACAACAATATTGAGGAGCTCTCTGACGATGAGATAGCGTGCCCGGTCTGGAAAGCCAAAATAACGATCGAGAGGATTCGTTACGCTGACCGCGTCTGAGTTCGGGCTGAACAGCGGTCGCTTGGTAGACCAAATCCTATCACTGCTGTAGCTCCATAGGGTTTAGTTCGGTTTGGTTTGTTTTAGTTAGATATGGTTTATGAATAAGATATTTCTAATGCACCCAGTATCTTCCTGGCTCAATGGTCGGCGTCGAGGCCTTCAGTTCAGAGGGTCCCAATTCCCGGCGGGTCAGCGATTTTAATCACATGTGGTTCATTCTTCTGGCTCGGAGACTTTGTTTGTGTTTGTCCCAACACTCCCCTCTTCATATTCAGACACCGCACCAGACTAGACCAGACCACACCACACCACAGCACACCAGTTGTACCATCTCAGCAGATTTTTCGCTAAATTTGGAGGAATTTTAAATGGAACAGCGGATAAAATTTCCTTTTAGCGGATAGCGGAATTATTGATGGATTTTCAAACTCCTGTAAACGGTTTTCACAGGCAACAATATCATATTTTATCGTAAGGAGAAACAATGATATAGAACTTACTATAGACTACTTGCTGAACAGAACTTACCACCATTGTTTGCTGCTGCAGTCGCCACTGAAATCGTGATGAGCTGGGTGTGTCGTGTTTGATACTGTGTTTCTATGCCGAAAGGAAAGGTGCAGCAAAATAACACAAGTTGGTTGTCTATTCAAGTCGCAAGAAATCGTGTCCTTTCCGAATGGCTTGATTAAATAACCATAACGCCAGAAGAATAGTTTCGAGAAACTGAGGTGATATTTTGACAGCAAGTACTAGGTAAATATACATTTCCTTCAATATATCTTGAAAATGTGAAGTATGTGATGAAAGTGAAAAAACTTTCGAAATAGATCTGAAAATCTCCTTATGTGCCTTGCAAGGGAGCCGCAAAGTCAACGGAAGGTTTTTTTTTGGCTGCTCTTAAAGAGTTAGGATTTTGGTCTTATGCTGTTGTTGAAAGAGCTCAGTCGCTAAAAAATGTTGAATGTCTACCGCTATTGTTCACCAAACGAGCAGGATTGAAACTGGGAACAAGTGTTGCAGTGATCAGGAATTTGCATCAGATATTTCGAATCTAACCTCAGGAAAGGAGATGATGACGACGCCCTGTTCTAAAAAAGGGGAGTATCGAGTTAATTTCCCCTAGACTATACGAAAATTTGGTATATGCTATTTTGATTTAATTCGAAATTTGGCAGATTTTAAACTAAAATTTAGCGGATAAAATATTTCTGCGTTGGCAATACTGCACCACACTACCAACCTTCACATAGGATTGGCGTCGGGAAGGGAATCCTGCCGTGAAACAGGGCCAAATTCACATGTGCTACACAGTTCGCACCTACAACCCCACATGGTGTAGGACAGGCCTTTCCAACTCGAGCACTCTGTGCTGGGGTGCACCAGCGCTGCACTCAGCAGCACCGTTCCCCTCCTTCCCCAACTACTCCACGCAGTACATTGCATTTTACATCAAGAACAGTTATGTGCAAATATCTTTTGCAAATTTAAATCTGTTGTGAATACTGTGTCAAAATGTGCAAATTTCTGAAGAATGCAAGGTTTGGACCTTCAGCAGTTCAAATGATTTTTAAAATATCTCGAAGCAGAATGTAGTGACATTCCCTGTTGTTGTATTGTGCGCTGGTTAAGTTGCGCGAAAGTGCTAGCAACCTTTTTTGCAATAACTGAAGCAATTTCTCTGTTCATAGAGATGAAAGATTCTCCACAACCAACTTTGCGGAATAAACAATGGGTAGCTGACCTCGCTTCCTTGGCGGACATAACGTTTTATTTTAATGATTTAAATATTTCATTGCAAGGGAGAAACACAATGAGTAGCACCATATGTGATAGAATTAAGACTTTCAAAATGCAGTTTGTTTGGAAAAGACATCTTGAAGCCGAAACTTTTGACAGTGTTACTTCATTAAAATCATTACATTTGTCTACTTACGAAAATCTTGGAGACTATCAGACGTCGTTACAGACTTTGCACGATGAATTCAATGCCCGATTCAAAGAAATGAATGACATGGCACCTCAGCTTGAAATATTTATGATCCCATTTTCAGCGCGTCCTGAAAAATCACCATCATATTTCCAAACAGAGCTGATAAAACTACAGTGCAACGCAATCCTAAAAGACAGGTACTACCACTACAATGGTGATTTAATTTCATTTTACAAAGGTGTTCATCCACAAGAATTTCCCAGACTTCATGCTTTTGCCTTAAAATTTACGTCATTGTTCGGTACAACTTATGCATGCGAACAGTTGTTTTCAATTCTTCTGTCTGATACTGTCTTAGAGACTGTACTTAGAATTTCTACTGCCAAATCGATTGTACATATCGGTAAATTAGTTAGCGCAAAACGATGTCAACAATCGACTTAAACGCTACATGTACATTAAGGCAAACGCAATGTATGCACAGAATAAATTGTTTATTTACGTGTTCACAGAATTGTCATTAAAAATATTGTTTTCATAAGCTGCGCGCTGACTTGACGACCTGTGGTTCTGCCTCTGCTACTTCCCCTGCTTCCCCCACCACGTTTACGGTGCTATAGCAGAGCACCAGGGCTGCTGACGTGGCCAGTCGGGGCCGTGAGAGCACCTCAGTTGGAATCGTTTGGTGTAGGAGAAGTGGCAGATGGAGATAGTATCTCCCTGACAAATGATTGACCTGCGTTCTGCGAATTCTCCAAAGGTTTTCCTTGTCATGCGTTTTTTACGAGTTGCTTTACGTCGCACCGGGACAGATAGATCGTAAAGCGACGATCTGATAGGAAAGGACTACGAGAGGGAAGGAAGTGGCCGTAGCCGTGATTAAGGTACAGCCCCAGAATCTGCTTGGTGTGAAAATTGGAAACAGCGGAAAACCATCTTCAGAACTGCCGACAATGGGTTTCGAACCCTCTACCTGCCGAATGCAAGCTCACAGCTGTGCGACCCTAACCGTACGGCCAGCTCACTCGGTCCTTTTCAAATTCGTGTTTTAAAAATCCATATTGTACGCGTCATGCTAATCTTTGTCAAATTGGCAGCCTTAAAATAAAGAAAGCAGTGTATAAGAGTTAATAAAATATTGTGTCTTGATCTAGTCTATTCTGGCTTACCGGGATGATATATCTCTTATGGTCCATTATTGATATTTCTGTGTATCTTATAGCATTAAATCTTCTTATATTCCCTCTCCCACTGACATCAACTTGTTAGAACGCACAATTATTCAGTACTAAAAGGAACTATTATTATAGGTCGTTGTTCAAATTCGAAGGAATTCGCTAAATACCACTCAATAAAAAGCATATAAAATCAGAACTTAGGTTGAATATTCTTCGGAATACATTTTTTGATGGTCAGTCGTGTAAATAAAACTAGGTAGAAGAGGGAGAGAAAACATTTATTTACAGATGTACTGCTAGATTTTCATCTACTTGCCACAAGACACAGTATACTTAAATCAATCAACATTGACGATCTGTTGTGATCTCATTTTGATTTATGTACTGTATTATATTTGATGTAACATGGTAAGTTCTTTCCTCTCATAAATGAGTTGGTGAATAATAATAATAATAATAATAATAATAATAATAATAATAATAATAATAATAATAATAATAATAATAATAATTTAGTGTGGCTATTTCTAGCCGGGTGCAGCCCTTGTAAGGTACTATCTCCGATGAGGGTGGGCGGCATCTGCCATATGTAGGCAACTGCGTGTTATTGTGGTGTAGGATAGTGTTATGTGTGGTGTGTGGGTTGCAGGGATGTTGGAGACAGCACAAACACCTAGCCACTGAGTCACTGGAATTGACCAATGAAGGTTAAAATCCCCGACCCGGCCGGGAATCAAACCCGGGACCCTCTGAACCGAAGGCCAGTACGCTGACCATTCAGCCAACGAGTCGGACTGTTGGTGAATGATGGTCACGGAGTCTACGATGACGCTCTCTTTTTAAACAACCTGAGATCTTGACGTGAAATTCCCAATGGAACCTGGGCCACGGATAGATACACAGTCCCTCGTGCGTCGGACAGAAAACCACGAACAACGAACCGACGGCTCCCGTAGCGGTCCCGATGTTTGTGTCTCAGGAAAGGAATGCGCCCTGTATAAATGTTCTTTTCCTCTTGATGAACTTGCGTGGACTGATTCGTAACGAATTGTCAGATCAAGAATTAAAAAAATGAAATATCGTATGGCTTTTAGTGCCGGGATATCCCAGGACGGGTTCGGCTCGCCAGGTGCAGGTCTTTCTATTTGACGCCCGTAGGCGACCCGCGCGTCGTGGTGAGGATGAAATGATGACGAAGACAACACATACACCCAGCCCCCGTGCCATTGGAATTAACCAATTAAGGTTATAATCCCCGACCCGGCCGGGAATCGAACCCGGGACACTCTGAACCGAAGGCCAGTACGCTGACCGTTCAGCCAACGAGTCGGACAGATCAAGAATATATTATGCCACACGAGAATCCTTCTTGAAAGTAACAATATCGAGAAATCTACTGGACCCACGTTTATTCAGCGCGTGAACCTCTACAAAACAATATTAACTTATGACTCTCATTCATCCAGAATTTGGTAAGTTAACGTTTTTATTTGTGGTTCCTCTGTCTGCTAAATAACAAAAAAAAATTGTAACCACCATCAAGGAACGAAAGCTAAGGGGTGTTCAGACATTTCGTACCACCTAGGTCGTTATCTACCTGCAAACGGTTTTCCTGTAATCTCCAAATATTTACGCCAGGACAATCCGTAGCACTTGATGTCAAATTGGCGATCCATTTCCACGCCAACGGGCATAATGAGCCTGACAGAGACATTTTAGAAATCAGAAACAAAAATAATTTACAACAAGTGCTGAAGAATAATGTTATATTATTTTAAGAATTGTCTTTTAAAAGATACTTATCACTTATGTTTACATAAAAAAATATCATGAGAAAGTCGATATTTTGAAGTACGATCCTGAAACAAAACAATAGAAATATAGGCTACATCGTGTTTGGGCTCAATGTGCCTGACGAGCATAAGGATTGATTGTTTTTTTTTCTTTTTTGCTAGTGGTTTTTCGTCATACCGACACAGATAGGTCTTATGGCGAAGGTGGATAGGAAATGCCTAGGAGTTGGAAGGAAGCGGCCGTAACCTTAATTAAGGTACAGCCCCGGCATTTGCCTGGTGTGAAAATGTGATACCACGGAAGACCATCTTCAGGGCTGCCGACAGTGGGATTCGAACTCACTATCTTCCGGATGCAAGCTCACAGCCGCGCACCCCTAACTGCACGGCCAGCTCGCCCGGTAGTATTCATTGTGAATATTTCTAAACTACTGCATTATTTCAGTATCAAGTAGGTCAAATAAAAGATTCTGATGAACTGGCCGATATCGGTTTGAAGGTCACGCGGAAACAGGAAACTACTGAATGGTGGAAGTATCTAGGTTCCCCACGAATGACGAATAAGAGGTAAGAAATAACACGTGTACCAATCAGATCAGTAGCGCCCGACGGAACGTTAACATCAGAAGTGGTCACACCGTGCGGAGGCTTCTGCGCCAGTAGTGGGCAATGTACATACAAATGAATTCATTCATGCGGATGTCGTTTTCAATTCGCAATACTTCCCACTCGTTCAAGTGTTACGGAACGCCCCCTCTTAAATATTTTAAAGTCATTAGCTGACACTTCGCAGGTAATCAGCCGGTCAAGTGGTACGAAATGTCCAGGTACATTGGGCACATCATGACAGGTGAATGATATGAACTTTTCCAGCTCACCATCGAGGAGAAAATTGAAAGAAAACGATATCTGGGGAGACGGAGAAATTCCTGGCTTAAAGACCAGTGGCGCTGGTGTGGATCAACTTCCATCGAAATCTTTCGAGCCGCTGTTTCACGAGTTATCATAATCAACTGGATCGCCAAGCTTCGTAGGGAGACGGCGTTCTAAGAAGAGAATAATAAGAAGCACCTGTCTATACTTATTGAATATTGATCTGATATAGTTTAACTCCGGACAGGAGAAATAATAGCTTATGTCCGGTTCAGTTTAACTTTCACCTGTTTGTCTGTCTGTACGTGAGTTATATCCCTTGCCGGGAATAGAACCCTCACCCATTAATACTAGTGGATGCTGCTCCTAAAAGCTACTTTTATTATTATTACTGTTGTTGTATGAGTGTCAAGCAGTTTCATCAGACCTTAGATAAACTAGTGACCAATACTGTTGAGCCAAGATGTAACTTTTCAATAACAACTCAGAGTCCATGATGACACATATCCTCAGGCTTGGCAGAATCAGCCCAAACCTTTCCGTGATGTATGTGCCCCACTCCCTGGTGCCATCAGAAACCCCTTCCTAAACTCCTAATTGTTTACTACACATATCCCCCTCTTCCCTGATAATCAACCAGTATGAAGGCAATGTATCCCACCCGGAGAGATTGACACGTGACTGCCCTAAATCATATAAAACCCTGGACTCCAAACGGAAAAGATCTCTTGTAATGTAGCCTCTTAAGAACTACCAGCTGATTGAGTTGGCTGTTAGGCGTCAGGCCTCAGAACTTGTAAATAGACTTTAAATCTTCAAATGTAATACGTGTTAGTCAATTAATAAATACAACATTGGACATCTTCGTTTCATTTGGAATAAAATTCGTATATACTCAGACTCGTGGAGGACCTGTGAGGACCTAGCTTAACAACTCAACAAGCTAACCACGAACTTGTTAAGCGACAAACTTAACTTGTGTACAGCATCGCGAGAGAATGGATAAGCGCATTGTACTGAAAGCATTTTGGTGTATGATAAGGGCGAGTAGTTTATATATGAGACTCGCTCCTGTTCCTGTCGTTGACGGATCGATCACTCTGCATGTGCACGATTACATTTTTATCGATCCCCTCAAGCTGTTCCTGAGATTTTGAGGCACGTAGGTGGACACGCGGCTGTCAGTGGCTTGTCTTGACTTACCCACTTCCCGACTCTCTGTAGCTCTTCGTAGTTATACCCCTTAACAGCCACGATCCCCATTCGGGGATTCTTTTTGCTGCATACATTTTGAAGCAATCCTTAGAAAAACACTGCCAGTTAGTTAGTTTCTTAACGAACGAATGGCTAAGCTAACTTGGTCGCGTAGCTGTAGTTTCCGTTCGGGATATAGTGAGTTCGGAACCCACTGTCGGCAGCCCTGAATATGGTTTTCCATGAGTATTACATTTTCACACCAAGCAAATGCTGGGGATGTACTTTAATTAAGGTCACGGTCAATACCTTCCCACCCCTAACATTTGCCTAGTCAGTCGTCGCCGTAAGACCTATCTGTGTCGGTGCGAGGTAAAGGAAGATTGTAAAAGAAAAACGTTATTTTCATTGTTGTAGAGAACTTGTTCAACCCGAGCAACCCAGTGGAAAGGTTGGGTACCAATCCCAGCGGGAAGCTGGGTTGGCGAACAGTTCAGTGCTGGGGCTTCAGGGCTTACAACCTTGACAGTTAACAAATTGTTACCTGCGGGTAACCACCCTAAACTTTTTCTTAACTCTCGCAACATGGAGAAAACGACCAACGGGAAAACTACCCCAGGTGGTATAAATTCCCCCTCTCCCCCAGTTTTGATGGGGCAAGCAAGCCTTTGGATTCTGGGGAGCTTGCACCTTCATGTGAGACCAAGAAACGTTTTAAGTTCTTGGCGACCATCTACATCAACTCCCTCCTAGAGACAGGAAAACTAAAACATACACTAGATATTTTAACTGAACACAACATCCTGATAACAGCTGTACAAGAGACCAGATTCCTTGATCAAGAGGCGATAGAATCACAAGGTTTTCGGATCTACAAAGGGCAACCCGGTGAAAGGGGGATGAACAATGTGCCTCACTTGGGGACAGACTTCATAGTCAGCAACAAAATGATCATCATCTTCTTTTCATCTCCAAATGGAAGAACGTCCACTATAGCTTCTAAAACTCGCAACAAAGCATACACAGTTGTTAACTTCTATGCGCCTACTAATGGCATCAACAGGAAAGGTACTGAAAATGTGCAAACCTTCTGGAGGGTACTCGAAGAGACAATGGACCGGATCCCAAAGCACCATATAATTATTTTAATGGGCGACTTTAACTCCTAGATTGGCAAAGAGAGAAAATTCAAGAACATAGTTGGAGATTACCTAGCCCACAAGAGGACCAACAGGAATGGAGAAAGGCTGATTGACCTGTGCAAAAATTAGAACTTAGTCCTCAAATCTGCAGCTTTCAAACGCCTTCCTAGGAAAGCCATGACTTGGAGATGCCCTAACTCAATGCTTGGGGAATTCCAACTGGACCTCGTAGCCATCAGTAGAAGCAACAGCCAAGAAGTGCTGAATGTCGAAGTATTGAGAAGTGCAAACATTGATTCAGATCACTATCTTTCCTTGATCAAAATCAATTTCGTCCCTTTTAAAAAAAGCAGAGAAAACCACTGCATCAAGTCGTGAATTCCAAGGTTCAATCCAGCCAAGCTGAAAGATAACAATAACTTCATCAAGACCCTGGCTAAATACAAAGACAAAAAAGATTGGCCCCAACTACAGAAGGCACTAATAGATGCAGCAACAACCACCACCTCTTTTTTGCTAGTTGTTTAAGGTCGCACCGACACAGATAGGTCTTACGGCGACGATGGGACAGGAAAGGGCTAGGAGTGGGAAGGAAGCGGCCTTGGGCTCAATTAAGGTATAGCCCCAGCATTTGCCTGGTGTGAAAATAGGAAACCACGGAAAACCATTTTCAGGGCTGCCGACAGTGGGGTTCGAACCTACTATCTCCCGAATACTGGATACTGGCCGCACTTAAGCGACTGCAGCTATCGAGCTCGGTAACCACCATCTCTGGGATCAGAAAGAACAAACATCCATGGTTGACAACTATTTGTGATAAAGCAATAGAAGAGAGAAAGCAAGCATGGCTAAAATGGAACCGTAACAAAAGTCTGGATAACCATAAAAACTTCTTATAAGCTAGGAAAACTGCTATTAACATTATCAGAATCACCAAGAGGCAGTACAATAAAAATATAATTGAACAAGCAGTCAGGGATTTTCAAAGAAACAACACTAGAGACTTCTACCAAACTTTTAAATCTCCAATAACACCTTACTCAGCCCCTACACTTCACCTGCGGGGAGCTGACGGAAAACTGAAAATGAACAATGAAGAGTGCACCACAGTTCCAGCAGAGTATTTCAACAACCTTCTAAATTCAAAGGAACCCAAGGAGAAACTGCATTTCGAACCTCATAATATTACTAAGTCGGACTCTCTCCCACCAACAAAGAGGAAGATCCAGAAAGCCATTTCAGAATTGAAATGTAACAAAGCAGCGGACGAGGATGGAATCATAGCAGAGCTCTGGAAATACGCTGATGAGGAGTCAATCCAAAGTATCCATGAAATCATATCTAATATCTGGGAGACAGAAGCGTTACCTAGCGACTGGACCTCAGC